>NC_054874.1:23761973-24062824 GCF_018320785.1 Cheilinus undulatus | reverse complement strand
ACAATACAGTCATTGAGTATGAATGTCTGCTTCAAGCTGAAGCAGGGATCTGCTGTGCAGAGAGACCCGAGGACTCTTTGATGTTTCATCAATCAGTTAAATGTGTGCTTTGATTAGCAAGAGGGGCATGGCATCAACTCTGAGGTTCCACCAGCCAGTGCACTTCTGTGCATTTCTTGGCTCCAGCTGATGTCTCCAAAGCAATACGCAAACTTCATGAAGGGAGTATTGTGACCTCCTTTACACACAGTGGGAGGAGTTGGATATACTAGTCCATACAGATAGAAAGTCACTGTGTCCCAAGTGAAATCATACTAAAACAATATATTGGAGTGAGCATTGTATTTCAACAATCATAAAAACAGCAGTGATAACAAACAACGAACCAACATCATGAAATGGTGCTTTTCAACAGAGGGAACTTCCCCAGGAACTAAGGGACCATGAGGGAGTCTGCTTTTTAACTTTAGGAACCAGGGTCTAATTTTAAGTAATCTCTGCTAAGGGGGCACTACTTTCCAAACACCCAGGAACTATGGAGGATGGGGCTGCAGTGCCAAACATTTCCTATTGGTCACCAAATCAACAACTGCCTGGGACTCTTAGATGACCAATCAGATCATGAAATTCTAATGATAAAAAAGCTTACTTTTCTCTCTGGCTCAAGTCAGTTTTAGGCCCAAAGAAGCCCTTAAGAGGAAGGACAACATTTCTTTAGTAACCTTAACCAAGTCCAATTAATCTATTTGGATATCAATGGACTGGATGAATGAGAACCTACACTAGCATTTGATAAGATTGCAGTTTTACTTTATAGATTATAGGTCCAGGTCGTTTATTGCAGTATATCCAAATGTAAATAAAAAGTGTTTATGACAGAAAATACAGGTTTTGTTTAAGAAATCTGCCAACTTCATTTTTACTTTGTCTTCCTGAATCCTGGCTGTGTCAAGATTCCTGTTTTGCATAATCTTCCAAGGACTTTAGTCCCGTTTTGAAACACACACAAAAGGTGACCAAAGGAAACGTTTAGTTCCTTAAAGAGAAGTTCCTCAAACTAAAAGTTCCTGGTGCTTGTGGTCAAAAGTACCTACAATGTGATCATTTGATTAAAAAGGAGCTGCACAATGCACAAGTTGTATTACTGCTTACCTGGATGCAGGTCAGTGAAGCTGTGCAAAGCTAGACACATGAGGTTGAGACACACCTTGAGCTGGAGTGTGGCTGTCTGGATCAGCGTCTCAGTGAGAAGCCAGCAGACCTCTTGTCCTGCAACAGAACTGGGATATACAAATAAAAAAAAACATAAGAGGAAAAGCTGGGATTGAGAATGTTTTTTAATGTTAATTGAATACAGCCCTGATTCCAAAAAAAGTTGGGGCACTGTGTAAAATGTAAATAAACCGGAACACAAACAACATGTCAGGTGCTAAAACGAAGACATTTTAAAATTTCATAAAAAAATATTAGCTCATTTTGAATTTGATGGCAGCAACACATCACAAAAAGTAAGGACAGGCCTATATTTACAAACAATAGTCTGTAAGCTGGAGTTTTGATAGACGAATGCTGTCCCTTTCTTGTCAGATTCTAGCTCTTCAATAGTCCTGGTAAAAGGTCTGGACACCAGGAATGCCAGTTCAGCAGCAGAAAGAATTTTAGAATTTGATTCACCTGGCCACAGAACAGTTTTCCATTTTGCCTCAGTCCATTTAAAATGAGCTTTGGCCCAGAGAAGATGAAATGTTTCTCAATTGTGTTCACAGGGATTTCTGGAGGTGTTCGTGAGCCCATGCAGTGATTTCCAGTTCAGAATCATGCCTCTTTTTAATGCAGAGTCACCTGGGGGCCTTCAGATCACAATCATCCAATATTTACCTTCAGATTTGTCCCTTAGGCACAGAGATTTTTCCAGATTCTCTGAATCGCTTGATGACATAATGTAGTGTAGATGGTGGGATAGTCTGCCATTTTTTTTAAATGCCCAATGAGGACAATTTTTCTGAAACTGTTCAACAATTTTTAGACATAGTTTTTCACAGATCCGTGAACCTCTGCCCATCTTTTCCTCTGAGAGACTCCGCTTCTCTAAAATGTTCCTTTTATACCCAGTCATGTTAATGGTCTGTTGCCAATTAACCTAATTGGTTGAAAAATGCTCCTCCAGCTGTTTTTCACGACTACCACTTACTTTTCCAGCCTTTTGTTGCCTCATCAGAACTTTTCTGAGATATGTTGCTGCTATCAAATTTGAAATGAGTTAATATTTTTCATGAAATGGCTTTAAACATATGACTTGTTGCTTATCTATTATTGTCAATAAAGTAATATATGGGTTTATGAGATCTGCAAATCATCACATTCTGTTTTTAATTTAACTTTTTCACAGCGCCCCAACTTTTTGTCGTGAAATTAATCAAAGTAATGAAGATAATGAGGGGGGAAAAGAGTAAGCAGTAAACACTGACAGCTTCACTTGTTTTCCACCTTCTTACCCCTGGCCTCCTTTGAAGAGTGGGTAGTTACACAGCCCACAGTGAGTGGCTGCCGATTCATAGAACTGAGGCCACCCAGACTGGACCAGTGTCTCTGTCTCAATGTTGCTCCCTTGCTCCTGCTCTTTTGGTTGGACCAAGACGATCTGGAGACTGTTGAGCTCCTGGATGAGGTTTAAAGTGTCTTGGAGCTCTGTCTCGTTCTCTGGAATCTGTAGGGAGCGCTGCAGTAATTGCACAGTGTTTTGACGCTGGATGTCCTTCTGCGCAGGACTCAGGGACTGGTGTGGATTAAGCAGGGACCCAGACTGAGAAAGGAAGATTTATTAGATAATTTTATCCAGATTTTTTGGTTGTTTGATAAGCCTGAGTACTTCATTGTTACAGCTAAGAGATGAGTGGGTCAAAAGACAGCAAAGGCCTGATGTTATCAGATTTTCAATTTATGGGTATTAGGCTTTAACTGCTCAGTAATGCCAGGATGGGAAGACGGTCAAGAGGTCAATACTTTGTGCACTTAAGAAGAATCTGGAGGACATAAGCTTTTACCTTTTTTCCTTTAATGTTCTTCTGGATGAGCTCACAGCCACATTTAGGGCACAATGCAGGTTTATGTCTGTTCTTATACATGTAGTCACAGGACAGATTCTTACATCGACCCCTGCCTCTTGCTGTGGATAATCCCAAATCCTAAAATTATAAAAAGGTGCAAGAGTTATCCACAAATCAAGAAATGGGGGCTTTCCAGAAGGAGAGCATTAAAGTTGCAAAGAGAATATTGTTATACTGACAAAGCTGGAGACAGTGGGTTGTTTAAAAGGCACTACTGAGAGGATATTAACTCTCTTATCAGCTGATAAAGTCCCAGACTGGCCTCCATCTAAAGGGACAGGAGAATTCTGTGGAAAGATATGCAAAAAATCAGGATATTGCTGTTTCCATGTATACAGGTTTACCAATATTTTTGTTGCGTATGTTCTAACCTGCTTGGCTGTGGCTGATGGGATGATCTGACCGAGCTGCTTTAAAGTGTTGGGTTTGAGACCCGAGAAAGCTTCTCGAGGCACTGTGGGTAGAAATACAATCGCATCAAATGAGAGTAGAAACCTAAGGAAGTCACCCAACATACTTTCTCTCTGTGATGACAGGCTCTTCTGTGAATCCTTAGATATAATAGTTAATTAACATAAGCGCACAGTTTACATTTAATAAAGTGGGAATGAAATCAAATGGTACCAGTAGATGGTTTATTGTTGTTAGCACTGTGAAGTTTTCCTTTGTCAGGGGGGACAGTTATGATCTGGAACAAAGTACGACCTAAAGACACAAACAGAAACCAATGTGTTAATATTTTAAAATATATTTTAACTCTAATGACAAAGAAGGACCAATGTGCTAAAGGTTTTCTCTTACCTGTGTGACAAGCGGGGAGGATGGGTCTCACGGGCCTCTTTTGAACCACTGCATTGCTTCTCTCTTGACTTCGGCCTACTGCACTTTTAGTATTGTCTTTCAGCTCTCTATTAAATGGCAGAGAAAGTATATCAAGAGATCTACAAGCTGAAACTCATGTTTTTATGTTAACTTAAGTTTATCTTGCACTTCTTTATAGTTCAAAGTTTGTGCATTTGCCCTTCATTCAAACAAATCTAAATAATGAGTATATTTATGACAAATGCATGTAGCTAATGTTTGTCCTTCACTAAAAATCAGCACCAATCTTTCATTTTTTTCGGTAAATCATTACAGTTCACATGGTAAAATATCATTTGGTTTCACGTGACAAACAAAACTTTCCTTTCATGTAAAGGTTGACAGTTAACCAGAGACATGAATGCTCACTTTAATTGTTCCAGCTCCTTGGTACTGCTGCCCTCTGTTGGCTCTCTAGGTGAAACTGCATCCTGCTTTCTAGAGCAGTGCTGAGCTAGTCCTTCTTTTTTACTCTCATTGGTGTTTGTTTTTTTGACATCTGAATTCCCCGCCTTAGCATGCTGAAGTGTTGGCTTTGATGCAGCTTCTCTCTCTTGGGTCTTCTTTGACTGATATATAATAAAATGTTTGTTTAAATTCTGGTTATACAAGTGCAATCATGTAACATTTAAAAGTACTGAGGCTCTGTTTAAAAAGAAAAATATCAACCATAAAAGACAAGTTAAAAAAATGAATAGCACATAATAATAGCGTGTAGAAGGGGTGAAACAAAAAACAAGTGTCCTGAAAAAATAAAACATTCACTGGAAAAAAATTATGTTTGAGAAGACAGACATTTGTTGCATTAAGAAACTATAAACTAAACAAAAAAGTAAGGAAATTTGAGATTGGGAGATTATTTCTTGTTCTTAAAAGGACATCTAAGAAATAAATCTTGGAGTTTCCTTACAAATGTGGCACCATTTAAAAGGGAAATAAACCGGATTTACAACTGTATGAGATTCAATTCTAAGCAGCATTGTTACAACAGTGAAATAATCTACCAGACATAAATTTCCTTACTTTTGTAGTAAGCTTACAATTTGAGCACAGAAATATATAAATCAGAAAGAAGTTCATTGACTTTACATATAAGTCATTTTTTCGGCATACTCATTTTAATTATTTTGTATATCTTTTTAAGCTCAAACATCTCTAATTACTCATGTATAGACACTTACAGCAGGTATCCATTTTCCACCCAGGTGACTGCCACATTCAGGGCATGTTGGTGGCTTGTGACGAGTGACATAAACAAACGAGCATCCAGGATTTAGACACCTCCCTCGACCTCTTCTGGTGTAAGTCTTCACAGACTGCAAGAAAGGGAGAAGGTTCGTGACTATATTCTTGTCGAATTATCACATATAATCAGGATTCTTTCATCGAAGTAATTATATTTCTGACTTTCTTTTCTGTATCCAGCGCTTGCGCCTGCCAACATCAGTACTGGCATTTAACAGAAAGAATTATGTGGGTGCTTACCATTTTATATGAAGGTTTGGCACTCTGTTCTATGTTGGCTCCAACAGAGACCATCATCATTGGGCCCACAGAGCCGACAGCTGCCAAAGACTTTGGCTGCAGCACATTCTGCAGTGAGTGACAAATCACTTCACAAAATTAGTTTAAACACATTAATGTGATTAAATGCTGAGCTGCATAGATGTTTACCTAACAAGTTCCACTTCATCCTTTGATGAAAGAAGCAAATTTGAACTGGAATACAAACATTTGAAGCTCACCTGGGTAGGTATAAATGCCACCATCTGTGTAGATTCCCCTTGTATTTGCTGCAACATTGCCCTTCCAAACCCACAGCCAGCAGAACCCTGAGACACAGGCACTTTGGATGAAACAGGCAAGGACAGAGTGCTTGGTTTTTCTTGAGGAGCTGCTGGATTTGTTGCAATATTTGTGTCCTCTTCTGTGTCATCCACAACAATAGTGTGATTAGAAAGTTCATCCTCATCAGCTAGGCCCGGTGTTGTGAATGGCTCTTTGCTTAGAGAGACAGAGGGCAGGACCCCGTCCAGCGGAGAGGTCAGAGAGTCCATGTTCACCTCAGGCTGGGTCCCTCCCAGCTGTTGACTTGAAGAGGAACCTTTGGTCACCAGAACGTAACTGGCTCTGGGGAGGATTTTGCGGAAGCCTGGGAGATGTTTGGATGGGCTATGAGACACCTAAAGGAAAAACACAATTGAGAAAATTGTTTGAAGATATCTGTAGAATCAACTCCATATAACTTCAACATTCTTAACACTTTAAAAGCAAATAAATAAATAAATGATAATGGGAACCATGACATAAAGTGTAAATATCTTAAAAAAAAAGAAAAGCATAAAAATTAGTGGGAATTAAACAATGGCAACACAGCAGTATCACAGTAATCATTTAATCTTAACTATCTTGTTTTCATGATTGTGGGAAGCCAGATCATAATTGAAACTGAAGAAAGATTAAATGCCCAGATCCAGAAAAAAGGTGCTTCATCAAATCTGTTGAGACTCTAGATGCTAATGGGTCACTTCATCCTGGCTTTATCCATAGTTACTGCGGCCAAATGTATTCATTACAAATGAAATCAATCCAATTGATAACCTGAGTGCTCTGTGGTGTGTGATAATAAAGGGCTCTAATGTACTCAAGAGCAAATTGAAACACTCCATCATGAGACACCCTGAAGAACATTGGCTTACTTGACTTCTATTCACTGCCATTGATTCACTGCTAAAGATTTAACTGACAGATCAGTTTGTTAGAATAAATGTTACTGTCAGTGCAGTAAAAACAAAACAAAACAAAACAGGAAAAAAGCAAACAAGTCTTAGCTGTTCAGCTCATCAGGGATTTATTTGGCTTGATTTTATGATCATTTATGTGATCAATAATCTTTGAATTTGTTGTACCAGCTTGCCATTAAACAAAAATCCATTTTCCTAAATCTATAAATAGTATAATTTAACCTTGTTCGCATGAAAAAGATGCAACACAATGTGAAATATGTTATCTGATGGTTCTCGAATTAGAAAGTTTGAATCTAAATACCAATGTATGAGGCTCAAGTGATGTATGGTGCTCATCAAAGACAAAAAAAGTAATGATACATCTTACTGTATCTGTGCCTTCTTTTTCAGACTTCGCCTTTTCAAGATAGTATGCCTTTTCGGCTACACTAAGCCTTTTCCAGCTCTCACTGATGCGCTTGTTGATCTCTGACTGTGGTAGATTTGGTATGTCCTGTTGCATAATTTGATGAACATCAAAGTAGTAGAGCAGATAGGCAGACCTAAGAGACAGAGTGCACATTTGCATTTAGTCCACAGTCATTTCAGACACATTTTTATTTTCTGTTTTTAAGGTTCATCACTGTTTAAAATGGGAATACTTAGTGCATACTTTACCTGGGCTTTTTCGGTTTCTCACCATTGTCTTCTTGCCCTTTGTTCTTCCTCTTTTTTGGTGTAGTTGTCTCGATCTGGCTGTAGCAGCTCTCCACCTCCTCAGTAACTTTCATTACCTCAATCACCTCCATTTTGTCAATGACTTTCTGAGTTCTGGGGTCAACATGATCAAAACAAATTAGAGTTTTTTCCCTGTTTTATTAACTTTTATAAAGGCAGAAGTTTTTTGTTAGTAATAGATGAACTCAGATGAACTTGAGCTACATTTAAAAGCAGCCTGGATGTAATGCTTTAAACGCCCTAAATAACAATAGCAAAATGTAAGAGCCAAGCAGCATTATTCACCATGGCCTTTATGAAAAGAATGGGTTTTCCTAGAGTTCATTATTACACATCTTTGCTGAGGACAGACAGGTGTAAATACTTGGTCTAATGTCAAAAACAGAAGCAGGACTGTGTGACAATGGGCTCATGACAAGAAAGCATAAATGGCCGTTAATGCTTTTGTTAATATTACATATCATGGAAACTTAAACACAAGACTCATGGGGAGTCTAACAGCGATAACATGTTAAAAACACTGGTACAGCCCTGCTTTAAAAGTGGGTTTAATGGCGTGTGTTTATACTGCCTACACAGTCCGTGAGTTATCCAATGAAATGCCTTCTTATTGAAGCCTTACCTACGATTGCCAGAGGCTCCACGAAATGCTCTAAACAACCCTTTAGAAGATCCGGAATAGGTCAGACATTGTGCCGGCGTTGAGTAATGCTGAAGTTTACCTAAATTGTATGTGTAATCAAAAAAATTACGATGCAAAAATGCCTGTAGAGAAGCTTCGTTTCTTCACGACCGAGGGAAAAAAACATGGCGGATTGTTGCCATGGTGTGCAACCAATCGTGTGTGAGAATAAACAAGTCCGGACCAATCATGGAAGACGTTTTTGACACGTGAAAGTAACGCGTGCGTCTCATAGACCTTCATAGAAGGGCCAAAAACGAAGTTAACGTTTTCTAGCGGTTAAAGAAGAATGCTGCACTGTGAAAGCTGCTGTAAAGTGGTTAGCGTCTGGCTTACAAAAAAGCATTGGAAATAGAATTCGAGTGCTCATTTGTTTTTAATAGATATAAACGGACCCGAAGAAATGAGCAATTTTAGAATTAAAACGCAGTCATTGCTGTATGATAAAAACACGAACTGATACTGTCTAGCTGCTGGTTTTGCCTAGTTTTAGAAATAACGTTTTAAAATAGAAAATAAAGGTATTATAATATCATGTCAAAATAACATGACAAACGTTAAAATACCGTGCCATAACCTCAGTTTAAATAAAAAAGTATCCAATATTATGTTATGTCTTAGCAATATTTCCTTTTTATACAGGTTCAGAAAATTGAAGAGGTACTATCTAGAGAGAAAACTGTGAAATCATCATAAAACATTATTATTATCATTTAGTTTAATACTGCTGTTATTCATTTCTTTTGAATTAAGACTTTATCAGTAACACTCCCGGCAGAGCCACTCGTAACTTCTCCCAAGGTGTTACATTTGGAATAACTGCAACATTCTGTTTAGAAATAAATCATTATTTTATTCTAACTAGTTCAAAAATTTGTATTGTTATGCTGAGTCACCTGTTCAATAAAGAAGGGCACTTTTAAAATACCGAGAGTTTCTTGCAAGGTACAATATGCCAGTAACACTAAAAGAGTTCTCTAAAGTTTATGAAGCAATTCCTTCTGGTGAATGCTATTCAAGACTGTTGATTTCACCCCGCCCCTGTTCAGTTGTGATCACTGACCCCGTTTAATCTCCCTTAGGTAAAATATGTTTCTCTGTTTAGAAAGGTAGAAACTCTAAAATCAGAATATTATTTCAACACAATATTATCACTCCTCCCACAGCAACACTTTACTAGAATATTTTTTGTTAGTAATATTGAATGGAAAAATGTTTGGTGTTTATAACAAATGTTTCTACTTACAAATAAAATGATATAAAATGATGATTTCATTCAAACTAATTTATAGATTTTTACCCAGTAAGCGTCTTCTTTCTAAGTTGATAAGAGACTGTATGGGTGGTTCTTTTTGTGAAATGTACCCTGAGACTGTCTCTCGTCTGTTTTGGTCTTGTACTGAAAGATTTTTTTTAGGTCTGTGTCATTGTATGAGTTTTATATTTCTCTATATATTTTTTTATTTTCGTAACTGAAACTTAAAAACTTCTTCAGTCCATGTTTTTGTCACAGTTCATTGTTTCTGTGTCTTTCCAATAAAGCTAAAAAATACAGATGTCAACAAAAACAAATGTGTATGGCCTATGAGCCTGCATTTGCGACTTCCTGAAAAAAGAGGGATGGAAAAAGAATAAAATTAAGTAGTTATTTTAATTATGTCTTAAACACTTGTCTCGGAGTTTAATCAACATTCTGAGTTCAACTCGATGGTTTAGAATTCCTTCAAGACAATTTTCAGGGCAATTTTCATTGTTCTAATCAGACCAAGTTAATCGAGTTGAAGAAACGGAGCTAAGTCAGGCTCATGAACCGAACACTGATCACCGCACTGAGCAAACATGGCGGATGACAAGGTGAGAGAGTTCTCAGGCTCGGGCTCGAAATGTTAAGATTTAACATGTTTCCTCGAATGACAGTTGCTTACGGTGGATGAACATAGAACCCGTTTGTCACAGCATTGGTAGGCTGTGATAAAAAGGAACCCAGTTAATCGCTGCTAATAAGATCAGTCTATCCTTGAGCAGTTACTGGTATGTTGCTAGAAGCTAACCGGCAAACTTCCAGAAAACAGTTTGTTTTTTTGTCAAAAAATCCGTCTGTAATTGTAAAAACAAGCCTTGTTTATCTGCACATTTTGTTGTAGCTACATTCACTTTAGGTTTGCTTAACAGTTTTCCCTTACCTACATGGTGCATTGCTTTCATTTCAGGATCCTTTGAAACAGTTGAAAGATCTGACGCAGCTCAAACATCAGTTGGAGGAAATCCAGAGGCGAGTAGAAAACGAAGTTTCTGTGGGAATTCCTCAGGTAAGTCTCTGATAACAGACCATGAATGTACATTAAGAAAAAAGTCGTCAGTGGCTGTTGATCAAATGTATGTTAAATGTGAATGCAAGCTCTTCAAATGGAGGAACATTGCACATACACCTGAGATTTACATTACTGACGTGTGGGTAAAAGTACATTATAGTATAGTTAGTCCAGCTACTGTAGTTACCCACCTGTCCCTTTTTGTGCATGAGATGAGATTATTTTTCTCCTCGCTTTCAGGGAAGCTCAGTGTTGGGATCTCCATTCCTGAAAGGCTTTCTGGCCGGCTATGTGGTGGCAAAGCTCCGCTCCTCTGCCATCCTTGGAGTGCTTCTGGGGACAATTACTGGCATATATGCGGCACAAAACTATGAAGTACCTAACATTGAAAGGACTGTGAAGGACTACATGAACAGCTTGAAAAGGAGACCAAAGTAATTTGGCTGTTGGAATGAGTTCTCACCAGCCCAGTGACATAACAGGAACTAGAGGAAGAATTACTACTCGGTAACAGATCAGCCCTCAAGATCTCTGTGTGCACTGGACTACAGATATAGTTATCACTGGGGACACAAGAAAGACTGGATAACCATTTCTGTTTCAGGTTTCATTTCCACTTATGTCTGTTCAGGCAATGTTTGGTCCATTCGATTTCATATATCATAAAGCTCTGCTGCCTGGAGCAGCATCTTAAGCTAAACTGCATGGTTGTACTGTGAAGAGTCAGACCTGAAAATGTTTCCTACATCTCATAAAACAAAGTAGACCCAAGTCATTATAAATTCTATTTAAAAGGTTGAGCTCTATGGCTCTGAGAAATTAGGGGGATTATTGCACTGCTAGTGTTCAGATTTGTTTGAAGTACTTTTTTTAAAATAATGATTGCAATCCCAAATGTAGTGTCCACTTCTCCTGCAAGGATTAGGAGGCAGTGGGTGAAAAGGATTCAGTGGGGCGCCCTCTTTGGCCTGATGGTCCTCATCTACGGCTCTCACGCCCCCCTCATCACTCTCACTAAGGTCGATGGTAAAGTCCCTTTCAACCCGTCATCTTGCGTTGTCATGATCGAGTTTGCCAAACTCCTAATATCTTTGGCAACTCTTGTTCTAACTGGAGGTACATCTGCCTTAAAAGCTCCTCAACGTCTCATCCTTGTGGCCCCCTATGCGGTCCCTGCCATTCTCTACGCCCTCAACAACAATCTGGTAGTTCTCATGCAGGCCTACATGGATCCAAGTTCATACCAAGTCCTGTCTAACCTCAAAATTGCCTTCACGGCCTTGCTCTACTCTCTCTGCCTGGGCAAGAGGCTCCAGCATGCTCAGTGGTTCGCTCTGGGGCTTCTCATGGCTGCTGGGGTGTGTCACACCTACAGCAGTCTGGATCTAGGAGACTCTGTTAGAGCTAACGCTGACGATGTTTCCAGCCTTCACATCACTGCGTGGGGTCTCTTCCTTGTGCTGGTGTACTGCTTTGTTTCAGGCCTGGCAGCAGTGTACACAGAGAGGGTGCTGAAGAGTCAGAAGCTGCCTCTCAGCCTGCAAAATCTCTACCTCTATGTGTTTGGTGTGGCCATCAATGGGCTCTCCTCCTTCTCCACATTAGCAGGCAAGAAGAGCCTTCTGGATGGATACTCAGGGGTGGTTTGGGTCATCATAGCAGGGCAGGCAGCTAACGGACTTCTCATGTCTGTGGTGCTCAAGCACGGCAGCGGGATCACCAGACTTTTCGTCATCTCCTGCTCCATGCTGGTTAACGCTCTGTTGTCTTGGGCCATTTTGGGGCTGCAGCTGACGCCTTTTTTCCTCCTTCCAGTTTCTATGATTGGACTGGCAGCTTATCTTTACTACAGATAATTTCCACTTAATGAGCCACAGGATCTATTTGTAAAAAAATGAGTCAATATACGTTTAACTTTCTAGGTTTTGAGTTTGAAATATGATCTTTTGCCTTTATTTTTCTGCCTTTCTCTCTCAGAACCCAACACCTAACCCATTTAATGTGTTGAACATTAAACTTTAGGATTTAATTCACGATTCTGTTACACTGTTGCAAGTAAAACCAAATAACAATGTAAGTCATTGTATCTTCAGTTACATATGTCTGGGGAGAGCTGCTATTGTCATTATGGTGAATAATTTTTGCATTGCATTCTATGCTAAGAACAAAGTCAAAGATTATATCAAAGTGTTATGTTAATTATAACCAATAAATTGTTTAAAAAATTAATGTAGTCAAAGAACTTTTTTGAGTAGAGATTTAATGATATATATACAATTAAAGATTTCTACAAATAAAGAACTACATAAATCAATCAGACAAAAAACAAAACACTGCAATATTCTTTATTAACCAGCAGAGGGTACTCTCTGATTTTGGCATCTTTAGTTTAACAGAGGCTGAAGGAGAGCATTTAAATGAATCATGTTTATTCGTAAATAAATCTCATATTTAGAATGAAATTTCAGAAATAATGCCAAAATCTCACACCTACAATTGTGATAAATATAATATGTCAAGTTGACTGTATTGTTAGATTCCTGTCTTTAAGTCAGTGTGATTGTTGCTGTGATGTCGGTTCAGCTGTAGGACCCCCTCTCGCAGCTAAAGTATCCTTAAGTTCTCCAAGTGCTGTGAAAGAATAAGCAGTGTTAAAATGCTGATGAGAAGAAAATCAGTTGGCATTTCTATTACATATTCTCTAGAGGCAAGGCCTTATGTGGAGAGAAAGAAAAAACAGCAGTCTATTAAAGGTTAAGGAGCAAACACTGACCTTTACGGAGTTGTTTGTTGTCTGCCTGCAGCTGCTGGTTCTGAGCCGACAGGTAGACGGCATCTTGAATGGCCTCTAGCAGCACACCTCTGTATCTGCCCTCTGACATCTTCCTCTGCTCCTCGCTGACCTGGCGAAACAGTCGGAACACCTAGAGAGCAGTTACACAGAAAAACACGAGTGTTACTGAAGAAGGGTGGTGAAGTAGGAAATACAGGTAAGTAGTGGAGGAAATAAGTAAATATTTATTGAAGTTTTGTATGTCTTTTCAATTTGTTGTATCAGCCATCTGCACCAAAATACTGTAGCTGAGTTTTAGTATTGCATTTTCCGATTTCAGTTTTGGGAAAGACTTATAAATGACCTTTTAAACTCTGATAAAACCTGAACAGGATTCTTAATTGCTGTTAAGAGTGACAAATTATAACTTTAGAGAAATGACAGAAGTCCTCCTTAAAGTATCAACATTAGCCAGCAGGTCCTCAGGATCAATGAGTCTGTACTACGAGACATCATTTACTCATAACTATTGACAATCATTATTGTATCTCAAAGCTAAGTTGTTGATATGAAGCTTATGCGTAAGCTCAAGGAGGAAAACTGTTTCATTTCAATTCACCCTTTCATTCATTAGTAACCACTGACTCACCTGTCCCCCCTTTTCCCGCACTTGCTCCTGCTCTGCTAATCATCAATGGGCATCTACTCACTTAAGCTTTGAGCCAATCCCTTTCAGCCACGACCTCTCTCAATCCAATCATCCTGCAGCTGTCATATTTTAAAATCTGTTCTCTTTCCTTCACAGTCGTTTCAGTGTGATCGCTGCAACCCTCCTCCTCCCCAGCCACCTCCATTACATCTCAGCAGCATCTGGGTCAAGCTCCTCTGAAATCTACTCCTCAGAAGTCTCTTACCCATCTTATCTTACTCCTTACATCACCACCACCACCAGTGTCTAGACTCTGGGGGGGGAGGGTGCTATCCTCTCCTGCTGTCCGCCTCACTACTCCTTGAA
The DNA here is from genome assembly GCF_018320785.1 of Cheilinus undulatus. Classification (NCBI taxonomy): domain Eukaryota; kingdom Metazoa; phylum Chordata; class Actinopteri; order Labriformes; family Labridae; genus Cheilinus; species Cheilinus undulatus. Next base: position 24,048,610 of record NC_054874.1, on the reverse strand, counting down.
GTTCATAAAGACATCATGATGGAGTCTATACACCAAAGACTTTTCACAATTAATAACTAATTAATAACAACGAATATTGCCAAACATTTCCAAACTTGTAAAATAAATCATTGTTAAACTCGTATAACTCTCTCCTGTTTGAAATGTATTCATTTACACATGCAAGAAGCAAACTTAGCATGGCTTTCTTGAGAAATTTGGTTAATTTCAATCAGTTTCTTGAGATGTTAACCAATTTTTGCATGAAATCCAGCAAGAATTGAAATAACGTTAAATACTGAGAAATCTAAAGGAAATGATTTGCGATCAAATGAAGTTGGAATTCACTTAATTATGCATGTTTACTTATTACTTTTTAAATTTGGACATATAAATATTTTTTGGAATGTGTTTCAAATGAACATTACATAACTAATACCAGTATATCAATTAAATGCATGTATATAAATAATTTTCCCATTTAATTGAGGTATTTTTGACATTAAATGAATCATTAACTTAAAAAAGTTCCTAAATTTCATATCACATTTAATTATTTAATTCATTAGATTTTTTTCATTTCTGTTTTGCATTGATTTCTAACCCATTTTTGTATAATTTCACGTCAGCTTTTTAAATGTACTTGATAAAAAACATATGACATTTATCCAGGCACGAAGAAGTGGCACAAAGGTGAAAATACCGGGTTGCATGCATTGTCTATAAAAATTCTTCATCCCCTTGGATGTTTTATGCTTTGATTTGTTTTTCTTAATCAACCAAAGTCAATGTAATGTGTGTGTGTTTTTTTTGTTTTGTTTTGTTTTGGGGTTTTTTGTGCCATATTCCTTCCAATTCTTGATGACCAGTTTGACTGAACTGATGTTCAGTGCCTTGGAAATGTTTCTGTATTCATCCACTGGCTTATACTTCACAATAACTTTTTCTCCGAGTTGCTTGGAGTGTTCTTTTGACTTCATGGTGCGATGGTAGCCAGGAATATTGAGTAACTAGTGACTGGACCATCCAGAGACAGGTGTCTTTATACTACAATCACTTGAGACACATTCACTGCACTCAGGTGATCCCAGTTTCATTAATGGAGAGACTACAAGCTCCAGTTGGCTGGACCAAATTGCATCAGTCACTATAAAAGGGGTGTATATTTATGCAGTCACCTTTTTTATATATTTCTGTGCAGTTGCCATTACTTTGTAGAAATCTGTTTTCACTTTGACGTTACAGAGGTTTTTTTGTCAAAAATAGGCACTGCATAGAGAATTTGGTAAAAATTAATACCTGGCATTGCTGCTGTCATGTGATCATGTGCCATCTCTAACTGTCATGCATGTTTTTAAATCGGTTCTTTAAAAAAGAAACACTACAAATCAGACAAAGCAGATAACTTCTTGCCTCACAGCAAGAAGGTCCCTGGTTTGCTTCCCAGTCAGGGCCTTTCTGTGCAGAGTCTGCATGTTCTTCTCATGCACACTTGGGTTATGTCCAGGTACCCCAGCTTCCACCACTAAAAACATGCTCATTAGGTTAATCGATCACTCCAAATTGGCCGTAGGTGTGAATGTGAGTGTTTCTGGTTGTCTGTTTCTATATGTCAGCCCTATATGTCTCGCCCAATGACAGCTGGGATGGGCTCCAGCCCCCCCACCCCACCCCAATGGGATAAGCGGTATAGAAAATGAATGGATGGATAAAAGTCTAAACTGAGCATTGACCTGCAGGCTCTCCTCTCTCAGGCAGTGCAGCTCGGCTTGCTGTCTGTCATACTGACTCTGCAGATCTTGTTCAGCCTGCAGGGCCTCAGCACAGAGGGCCTCCGTCTGCAGCACCAGGACCTGCCGCTCTCTGGTCAGCAGCAGCAGCTCTCTCTGGGGGCCCTCTGCCTAAGAAAGAATGGATGCAACCACAAAAAATTCATGGAAATAAGAGAATTAAGTTGCAGAGGCAGTGGTTTTCTGCTGCCCACGATAAATCCTACCTCGCATTAATTTAAACTGACTCAGCATCCTGAGCTAAGATAGATCACAAAGCGAATAATGTTAAACAACAGTGTATCTCATTATCTCACCGGTAGCTGCTCCTGTGCCAAGTCTCTCTCAATCTTCTCCACCTCCTCCTGAATTAATCTCCCATGGTGCTCTTTAAGTTGCCTCCTTTGTTCCTGCGCTTTGTTATATTCCAAATGAGACTGAACATTTAATTGACAAAATAAATATCTCAGTTTGGTGTCTCTTGCAGTCATCAGTCTTACATAGTATAAACACAGCATCTTAAAAACTTCATCTAATCACATGTATAGGGGAACAATATGATTAAAAGTGTTGAGTGCATTACGTGTTGACAGTGGTCAGGTTTCTCTGTGGCCGCCCTGCTCTTCAGTGTCTCCTCTCTGATAGACTCCCTCAGCTGCTGGATTCTTGTTACTCTCTCCTGGACTTTCTCTACTTTGCCTTTACCCTCTGTGGGTATCACACAAAATAGCATTGATTTCCCTGTGCAGTAAGGCTGAAAGTTTTGTCATTTCACATAACCAATCACCTCTGATGTGCTCTTCCATTTCTCGTTTCAGCAGGTCTTGTAGATATTTCATTGTGTCTGTACTCTCTCTAAAATGATCACTGCTGTGCCTTTTGCCGTCTGTTAGCTGACAGCTCTGCCAAATCAAAGCAAAACATGGTGCTTGAATCATTTTGCCGGGAACACATAGCTATTATCATTTTGTAAAAACTTGTATGAAAAAATAAAACATTTAGTTTAACACCTGTGCTTTGTCTTTTATCTTCCTTGACTCATCCCTCCGCTTCTCCCATGACCGATTTTTCACAATCTGTTGCAGATATCACAGGATATATTTCAGCTGTGAACTCAATTACCCCCTGCAAAATTTTGGAAAAAACACAACTATTCCCTGGTCATCTGATGAATTACCTGCAGGTTTCGGGTCAGCTCTGCAAGCCTGTAGCTGTCGTGGCCTTCGTTTTCCTCCTGGGACATCATCACAGCTCTTAGCTCCATGATTTCATCTCTGATCTTTTCCTCGGCTGCCCTTGGACACCAGCGGCCAATCATCATTTTGGTAGTCAGACTTCTCGCTGTCTGGGCCAAAGCTAAAGCAGCGTGGGTCTCGTCATCTAGGATAGCTGATGAGTAAAGAAAGTTATGACTTAGCGTAAAGGAATATGGGTAGGTAGGTGATGGACCACTTGCCTTGAGGGTGGATGCAGTAGATGAGGCCTGTCCGGCAGTTTCCTGTTAGGGCCTCTTTCAGCAGGAAAGGAAGGAGCTCATCTCTTGTCGTAGCATTGCATTGAGTCTGGTCCAAAACCTTCACCAGGGGGCTGACTCTAGTTAATATCAATAACATTTACTTATATTGCAAATTAATAGCATCCTCTTTGTACTATCATTTTACTAAATTTGAGAGAAATCTCCTTACTCTCATGCCTTAAACAAACACCATGGTCACTACACTTCACTGAAAGTCTGACTGTTTTATGTATGTTTTCTGAGGTAGATCTGGCTCACCACCATCTATGGACACTTGCATTAACCTGCAGAGCTTATTACAGATTACTATGCATGATGACCTTGCAAGGCGCAGGCACCAACCTAGGTGCTACCATCTTACAACCTTTGGGGCCGAGATGGTTTGCAGACCGCAGCTGTCAGGCACCCTTCTTGCAAACTTTACAAAATAAAAGCGAATACCCAGTTACGGTAAAGATTAAGGTGAGGGTTCGGTTACCAAAAGTTGCAGACAGCATGCCTTGCTTTTTGACTTTTATTAACCAAATATTTTTTGCAGAATGAGATGCCTTGTTTTACTTACAGTGCATTTAGAAAATATTCAGACCCCCTCGACTTTTTTCTTTTTTTCTTGTGTTGAAGCCTGATGCTACAATCAGAAAAAAAATATTCTCATTAATCTACACTCCAACAGTACCCCCAAGAGTTGATTAGAATTTTTGCAAATTTATCAAATTTAAAAAACAAACAAACAAACAAACAAACAAACAAACAAAAAACAAAACTGAAATATCACATTGACATAAGTATTCAGATCCTTTGAAAAATAATTCCAATTTAGCTCAGGTCCCTCCCATTTCTCTTGATGTTGCTGAGATGTTTCTACAGCTTGATTAGAGTCCACCTGTGATAAATTTAACTGATTGGACATGATTTTGACTTGCATACATTTCTCTCTAGAAGACCTTAAAGCTGGCAATGCATATCAGAGCAGAAACCAATCATGAGGTCAAAGGAACTGTCTGCAGAGCTCAAAGACAGGATTGTTGAAAGGCACAGATCTGGGAGGGGTACAAAAATTCTGCTGCACTGAAGGTTCCCAAAAGCACAGTGGCCTCGATAGTTCTCAAAAGGAAGAAGTTTGGCACAACTCGGACTCTTTCAAGAGCTGGTTGCACAGCCAAACTGAGCAATCGGGGTAGTAGCGTAAGTAAGAGAGGTGACCAAGAACCTGAAGGTCTCTGACTGAGCTCCAGAGATCCTGTGTGGAGATGGGACTAAGTTCCAGAAGGACAAACATCATTGAAGATTATTTGCAATCTGTTTTCATTTTGTCATGATAGGGATTGGAGTGTGGATGAATTAGAATTAATGATTTTTTTAATTGTAGCATCAGACTGCAACACAAGAAAAATAAAAAAGTGAAGGGGGTCTGAAAACTTTCTGAATGCATTGTATATGATTTTGTATATAGTGAGAGCAGAAGAACTAACCAAATATGAGCTGAGCCTCCTGTCTTATAGTTGCCATGTCATAGATTCCTCTCTGTATCTGAGTGCATTACTGACCCTCGGATGCTGGTCCTGCTGCCCCCCCCTGCCAGGCTGAACAGCTGCAGTTTGCTGCAGCACACCTCTGACTCCACCCCCTCTGGATCAACTTTCCACTCGACAGCCACTGAGAACAGGGAACTACACCTAGAGTATGTAGAGAACATAACGTACGGTCCATTCATTCACAAAGTACAGCCAGGAAAGGGAACTGTGATGACACAGTACAACAGCCTGATTACAAAACACTGAGATTAATGGGATCACTAATGTGACAGTAAGACACTTAGCTCTGCTGTGATCAACCCCTGTAATTAATCCACTCAAGGGAATGCATTTACTGGATTAGATGGTCAGAGTTTGGCTTGCGTGTCTGATCTACCTGCTGGTAATGAAGCCTGCATTGGCCTTCAGAATGTCACAGCAGGTTTCATACAGAGCGTAGGCTTCTTCTGCTGAACCCACACACACCTCACACAAACCTGACACAAGACTAAGAAACAAGAAGAAGAAATGCTTAGCATTTTTACCACTTAAATGCAATCATATCAATGATTTCTGAGGCCACTGTATTGACTTACCTTCCAAGGACAGGATGTTTAACAAATTTTAATGCTTGTCTATTTTGGTTTAGGACATCCACAGCACTGCCATCTGGATAAAACTGACATTGACAAACAACAGATGTTATCCTGCAACATACTGTGTTTGGTATGATTTGTGTTTATGCTATTCAACAGAAGGACAAACCTGAAGGAATGACACAGAGATGAACAACTCCTCTTTTTTCTTTGATAAAACACAACTAAACACATTTTCTAAGACCTAGAGAGAAAGAATTATTAGAAAACATCATAAATGATCAAGTTTGAGGATAGATTTGTGTTTTTCTCTACCTGTTTAATGATAAGGTTGTCAATCAGAGAGGAAATCTCCTCCTTGAAGGCTCCACATATCAGCAGCGCTCCATTATAACCACTGGAGGCGGCCTCACTGATAGGGTGCAGGAGCTCAGGGCCCAAATTCTGCATAAAAATATTTAGACTAAAGTCATCCTAGGGTTTGTTGATAAAAAAGGATTAGCTCTAGTATACAGACACACTCTAGCCATTGGTATAAAGTTAAACAGTCAATTAAAAATTGGTAAAAGTCAAAGTTCAGAAGCTTTCATACCTGAGTGTTTTCCGCAGCCGCAACCAAGTCAAAGGAAAAGGATTTTGCTTCCTAATTTTAAAAACCAAATCACAACAGTGTTTTCAGAGAGAAAATTGCAGAGTAGTGATTGAAGCATGGAATGAATTTAAATGTATTACCCCATGCTGTCCCGATTTGTAGTCTACCCCACGTCTGTCTTCACTAATAACCACGCAGTCTTCACCCTCTTTGCATAGAAAAACAACATTTAAACGTAAATCCCTGAGGGAAGCAAAGCAAACTTACTGATTCTACATTTTTCTTCCTGCTTTACCTGGGACTGGAGTGAGAACCAGTCCAACTCTGACTGGTTCAGCTCCATTAAACAGCTGGAGAAACATGAGAAGAGATCATAACACATTAAATGCTGACACACTATGATAATAAAGAGAATATACTTACATCTCTGTTCATCCTCACAAAGGCTGTTCCATCCTCACTGTAGTCAGCTGGATTCATTACAGCAGCACGCTGAAATATGAATGAGCTAGTCTGCTTTCACTGCTGCAGGTGACCAGGATAAAGTTACAAAGATAAACAGAAAGGTCAAGCAGACAGTGTTTATAATCCTAAAAAACGTAAACATCTCTGTTTGTCATTTGTTCCATGTAACAGAAGGTGATCAGACAAGTCTGAATTTCAGAAATTTATTGTTGAAAACACAAAAATATACAGGGTAATTGCAATGTGTAGAGACAAAATCATTCTCAGTCATGTTACATTTTATTTATCTTTTATTAAAGCATCCTGCATGAGCAAGTTTTTAGTGGCAAATAGTCAAGTGTAATTAATGGCATTTTAAGGTAGATACTGGTGTTACAACTGACTGTATATCAAAATGACAACATATCTCCATCTACTTCCACTGTACAAAAGTGAAGCCAAAATTCATATACATACTACTCTGGTGATGTCATTCAGCCTCAAGACACACAGAAAAGAGGATGCTTGGTTGACTGTACCACAGAAGTGACACCACGTCCCTTCTGTTTACTGTAAAAATCCTTAAACACCCATACAGTTTTGGCTGAGTTGCATCTTCCCTGGAATTTAAAAGAATGACTTTAAAACCTCATGGAACGGCATAGGAAAAGGGGAGGGGGATTTCAGACACCCCCTTTCTCATTGCCCTACTGTCCCTTATCAGCAACAGGTCACAACATAATTTAGTCCATGCTGCTTTCTAAATTTGATTATTAGCTTTAATGTCATAACCATTCAAGGTAAATTTACGGTCATGTAGAAACAATTTTCTACGTGACTGACCTCGTTTTATGAAAAACATGGCTTATTTGCAATCTCTATCAACAGCACTACTTTACTGTGGCTGCTCCAGAGAAGATAACTGGCTAAATATCGCTGCTAAACTCATGGTGACAAAATTTAAATACAGGACCACCATCAGATTTGGGGACAGTGTGGTAAGGAGAAAAAAAAGGGAAAAAAGTACTTCCTGTTCAAACAATAGGCTGGGCTTTAAGAATTATCGAAAATAAGTGGGAGAACTAAAAATGCTGTGGTCTGCGGGTTCAGTTCCTCTTTAATGTTATTAATAAAATGTCAATGATCCCTCAGACAGGATCAGAGCATAGACACGCATGTATGTACATTAACACACTGAGGAAAATTCAAGTTTTTATTTGCATTTATTTGCATTTTAGTCCAGCTGAAACCATACTAGTTGAGACGGAGTTGGACTAACACGCTATTGCAGTTGGGGGTTGACGTACTCTGGGATGCTGGAGATCACTGATCAGCCCTCTAGAGGGGACTGAACAAAACACTGGCCACTTTTCAAGCCTGCTTAAGTGCTGGCCTTTTGTTGCCCATTGGTGTGCATGCTTGACTTGTGGGAGCCAATATTAAAGGCTTAACTAGGTTTAGAGATCTCTTTACTGAGTGCTTATCTTTTCAGTGGGACACAAGTAGCTTGTGTTGGCTTTTAACTGCATGTACCTTAATGGAACTGAGGTGATCCCTGCATGCTCCACAGTTTCTGTGCTGGGCTTTGACTCAGCATAAATGAGCAGCACAGCAGAAGACACACTGTCATGAAACAGTAAGCTAGATGGATAACATGCATCGCACCTCTGCCAAAAGTAGAGCCAAGAGTATGCACGAAATGTACGGATTAGTATAGTATGCCATCTCTGTTGGGCACATGCTAACTTGTTAACAACTTCACACAAATCAATCCTGCCCTGGTGCTTGTATATTTGGGCAGTTGCCAAGTTAAATAGCCAAACTGAGCCGTAAGTGTACCTCAGCCTAATTGTGCATTTAAACGTACGAACTAACACCTATGGTGAGTTCAGTGACTACAAGAAGCCATACTGTTGACAGAACTGTTGATCATGCAGTTACATTTTACCTTTTTGCATCAAATAACTACATTTTTGATAAATGAAAACTGCGGTATAAATCAACACAACGTAATAAACATTTGACATAATTCACTTTATAGTTCAATCCATGCCCCATCTGTTAACATGGAGGAGGCACAGTTTGACTTATACTGCAGGGCCCTATTATTTTGGCTCCTCTTCCAGGCAGCTGTTGCTCCATCCATCTTGATATACAGTCTTGAAGTAATGTTTAGATGATTTGTAAAAGACAGCAAATATTTGGTTGCCAGTTTGTAAAACTCCCCACAAAAGGTGTGTACCATTTTGTAAGCTTTGAATATTGCAGTTTAATCAAGAAATAACAAATAAGTTGCTTTTAACATTTGTTTTGCAGCTGTTTGGAAGTTTTTCTACACAGTCCAATCAGCTGCGGAGGATTTTAACAACATGGCAACCCCAAAATTTTCCACGTTGATTTGTGAGGAAACCATTTCACATGTAATAGAGCAGTTTTCCTGCAAACATCAGAACATATAAATCAGCTGTGGCAGCAAACCTACAAAGAGCATGAAACAGAGAGCAGCGTCATTGTGCTGTGCTCTACTAACTGGCTCCTCGGTTGTTTCCAACATATATTTCATGATCGGAGTCCCTTTCTGAGCCGTTGGTGTCTCACACAAATAAGAGTCAAGGTCCCCAGCCACACTGTGTGCCTTCTTCAGGAAGTCGATGGTCTCTCTCAGGCCAAAGTCACAGTGATACGGGTTCCTTCTTGCATAGAGGACATCCAGCTGCTGCACTGTGTTCAAACTGACCTCCGTCTCATTGATCAACACTGTGAGCTGGTTACTGTCCACGTTCAGCTCTTTGAGATGAATCAGAGTAGTCAGAAAGTGGAGAGTTTTGAGGCGGTTATTAGACAAATTCAGCTTTTTCAGGCTTTGCAGCGGATTACTGAACACCTCCAGAGAGTTATAACTGAGATCCAGTTCTTCCAGAGTCGCAGAGAGGGCCGAGTTAACCTCTGTGATCCCAGAGTGGGAAAGATTGAGCATCCTGAGTGGCTTCATCTGCAGGCAGTAGGGAAAATGGAAGACGGAGAAATTGTTCCCGCTGACATCAAGGTCAGTGAGGGCAGTGGTGAGACTCAGGAGTGTGCAGAGAGCCTGCAGGGAGGTAAGGCCACTATGTCTCAGATGAAGAGATTTCAGGTACTTGTATGAAAGGGAGGAACAATGTGAGACATTCTGCAGGCTTGCGAGAGAGATGGGGTTTTCCGACAGATCAAGATGAATAAGGTTTTTTGCTTTTTCAGCCCAGTAGCAGTCAAACTCAACCAGCCCAGAATGAACAAGACGGAGGGATGTTAGTGAGCTGAAGAGCCACTGGTGGAGCTCATGAAAGGGGTGGCTTAAGAGCACGGAGTCCACTGTTACATTCTCCAGCACAAGGGTTTTGATTTTAGATTTTTTGAGTGACACTGACGGCCATGATGGAATGACATGTTCAACAGTAGATGACAGAATGTTAACTTCCTTCACTTTTGACAGGGACAGAAAAGGGATAATTGTTGTGATGGCTACAGTAGAGACTGTGATGTTATTAAAAATCAACTTTTCCATTGGTAAAAGCTTAACATAGTTCATATCTATTTGCAAACCCATCAAAGATCCAAGATCCACTTTGCCATCTCTCAGCTCCAGCTCCAAAGCCATGATACAAAACACTCTGTCTGGGTCATCGATGGGCTGAGCCTTGCACACACAGCGAGTCATTTCATTGTTTAAATGGCAAAGAGTATCCTCTGCTGATGTCACTGTGAGACCCAAAAGCAGGACAAGAATAAGTCGGTAACTGGGTGCCATGGTAGCTGCAGGGCTGTTGGTAATACCTGAAATTGTAAAGTATCAGAAAAAGCTTTTTTTTAGCAGGTCCTTAAAGTCCTGCAGTAATGCCACACCATAAAGAGACATCAAACTACATTTGACTCTGATACAATGGCAGCTAAAAAAAAACTTGCTTTTGATTCCATCTGAAATTTCAATAAATATTTAGTAAAAACAAAAACATTTTTAATCAGTGAGATCATCAAAATATGACATGAATATCCGTTAGAGGGGGCTGGATCGAGACCACACAAGCAACAAAACATGAACACCAAAGAGGTCCTGTTAAAGGATTTCTTTTGCAACAAGTGACAAATCTTTCAAAAAGGGCTTTCTGGAGTGCAGACCACTTTTGCCTTTTAAATCAACTAAAGTTAACAAAGTGTCACACTTTTGTGATCATCATAAAAACAGTTTTTAAAAAAATGCAGAATAAGGTAGATTTTGCAGTGCTGTAGTCCATGCACCAGCAAAGTCAAGCACTTACCCCCTTGCCAGTTGAGCTGCTAATGTTTAGAGGGCTGCCTCAGATGCTCTGTTTTAAGTCTCACTTGATATTGACGTAGCTTTTCGCAACTTCTCTTCCCTTTTCTCCTCAGGGAAGTAAACTAGTGGTCACCTTACTTCCTTCAAGTGGGCCTAAATTCCTCTTAAAAAGTAACACCCTTCCTAACTGTGTTATTTAGAAGATGTGAAAATCCCCACTTCTCTAATTCAGAGTTATTTTGGCAGATAACATTTCAAAAGGATTGGCTGCAGAAAGTGACAGGCCAACGGGGGTGGGGTGGCTCAAACTCACCACCAATGGTTATTTGAACATGTCTCTAGGTCTGGTGAAACTCATAAAAACATGCTCAATGGTGGGGCAACAAGTGTATTTTTACATAATGCATGCCATTTTACCAAAGATTAGTTCTCAAGTTTATTGCATTAGTGTATCTTTAGGGATCTACATAACTATTACTTGCTTGATATGAAGTCATTTTGGGGCTGTCTAAGAGGAAAGGGTCTCTTCCTTAAGACTTTTTTAAACACTCTATTTTGGTGCTATGTCAATCACTCTTATCCCCTTATTTACAGTGCCTATGCTTAACCCTTTTATTTATTGTAAAAATCAATCATAGTCAATATAATTTGGCTTTTTTGGCAAAAAAAAGACAAAAAGCTCTCCAATATCCAAGTGTAAACAGATTTCTATGAGGTGATGCCAATTTAATAAAAATACATAATGCAAAATCAGTGACTGCATAAATATTCACCCCTTTGAAGTGACTGACCTGATTCAACAGAGGTCCAGCCAGTAGGTGCTATTAGTCTCACCTGAGCAGGGATACCTGAGTGCAATGAATGTAGTCTCAAGTTATTGTAGTATAAAGACACCTGTGTCTGGAAGGACAAGTCACTGGTTAATCAGTATTCCTGGCCACCATTGCACCATGAAGATAAATGAACACTCCCGCAACTCAGAGAAAAGGTTACTGAAAAGTATAAGCCAGGGGATGGATACAAAAACATCCCTCAGGGTCCAGTTAAATTGGTCACCTGGAAATTGAAGGAATATGGGACATATGTAGATCTGCATTAATCAGTCCGTCCTGACTGACAAACTGAGTGACCAGACTCTGATGAGACCAAAATATTTGTTTTTTGGCCATCAGACAAGACTATGTTTGGTGGATACTAAACACAGCCCATAATCACAAACACTCCATCCCCACTGTGAAGCAAAGTGGTGGCAGCATCATGCTGTGGGGATGCTTCTCAGCAGCCGGCTCTGGAAGGCTTGTAAAGGTAGAGGGTAAAATGAATGATGCAAAGTTGGGACAATCCAGGAGTATAATCTTATTCAGTCTACAAGAGATCTATGGCTTGAGAGAAGATTTATTTTCCAGCAAATCAATGACCCAAAGCATACAGCAAAAGCTTCACAGAAATGGTTTAAAGAAAACAAGGTGAATGTTCTGGAGAGACTGGGTCAAAGCCCAGACCTCAGTCCAACAGAGAATTTGTGGATGGACTGGAAAAGAATGGAGTAAAATTGTAGTGTCCAAATGTGCAAGCCTGATTGAGACCTATCCACACAGACTCAGTGCTGTGATTGCAGCCAAAGGTACATCTACTAAATCCTGACTTGAAGGAAGTTAATATTTATGCAGTCACTTATTTTACATCACACATCTTTGTTTAATTGCAATTATTTTGCAGAAATCTGTTTCCACTTTAACATTTACAGTTGTACTGACCTTGATTAAGTTATTAAATCAATAAAAGGGTAAAACATCCAAGGGGGTGATTAACACTTTGTATCTGTGCACACCAATGACTACATCCTGTTGGAGAATAAGGCCCCAGGCATTCCTTTCACTAAACTGCCTATAGCCACAGCTGACATTGGTAGGTCAATTTAGACTCACAGCAAAATATACCAGTGTATGAAGCAACATTATTTACCTAATATTCTGTGACCCATTTAGACTGCATACGGTAATAGTTTAGTCTCTTTTTTTACTATATGATAGCAGAACATGGATAAAGAAAGAGGAAGTCATTTGTGGCGGTAGAATCATGAACAAGTCAGAATCACTGATGTCATCAAGATGTTGATATGTTTAACTGCTTTGAAAATTAGTTTCAGTTCTGTATTGTTCATCCCTTAAGTGATTAGATAAAATGACCAAATGCTCTTTGAGTTTTCAATACTTAAGAATTTTTTTAATCTCAGTATCAACACTGATGAATTTATTCTTTTATTTACCAGATCCTTTTAAAATTTTCTGTAAAGTTATTATTCTGTTTTATTATTCTTTAAGGTCTAATTAAATACACTCAATGGCCACTTAATTAGGTACACCACAGAAAATTTTGACCAATGTTGACATGATAGTACCCCCAAGGTGCTTGGCAGCTGCACATCCATGATGCCAATCCTGCATTCCAATCACATCTTGAAGTTTGGATTGAAATACAAATAACAGAAGCCCTGAGCGGACATACATCCACTTTGTTTCTCTTTTTCCTGTGGAAGGAAAATTTTGATTGTTTTTTCAAGATCACAATTTATTCATCTTGATATCTAGTTAATTTCATGAGATCCTTTTTTGTTTTTTGTTTTTTTGCCGGGCAACCAGAGCAGCAAGAAAAATGCACGCTTGAGTTATATCTTGGATTTGTAGTGTTTTTCACAATTAAGTTGACAACATACGTTGGAACTTATGAAAACAAAGACGATGGATGGACGCCTTTGAGAGAAAGAACGGGAAATTTCCATCAAGAAAAACCCCAAAAAGATGAAAAGGAAGACCTCAGTCTCAACGACAACTCCTGGCTTCCTTCGCCAGCAGGATGGACGACATGTAGCTGTGGATTTCCTACCACCGCTTGGACCACTGTGTTTGCTGCTACAGAGGAGACTGCCAAACGTAATTGTGTTGTTTTTACAATGCAATGAAAATAAATGTCTATCTATTAAAGAAACTGAAATGTATCATGGAAAAACAAGCCTTGTTCTGAGATACATTAATAAATGAAATGAGATATTGATTAAATTATCAAAATTTACTTACTACAGGAAAAAAAAAATGAACAGACATACTCTCAGTTAGGGCTTCCATGGTCATTGATAATAAAAGACTAAAAGGTGATTTTTTTTGTTTTGTTTAAAATGCTTCATGCTTTGGTTTTCAAACATGAAATGTTTACAGGAAGCAAGTTAACACCAGAAACAGATACCTGAGGTCATAGAGGCTATTTCAGATATCCCGTGTCAGCAGGATATTCCCGGGTATGATAGAAAAAATGCTTTAATGACAAATGTTAGACACTTTTAGTTTATAATGTAGTGGGACAGTACATCAACGGTGTTCTAGTCATTCCTTTGTCAGCAGGACAGTTTGTACTCACTCATCTAATCAGAACTGTTTTTCAGATATTGTCCCAGTTTAGTGATGCAGGATGTGGACAGTGTTATGTTAACCTTAGATAAACACTTAGAGAGACATTAATTCCACTTGAAGCTGGTTTCTCGACTTTATTGAAGCTGTTGAGATTCTTATTTGAAGCAAACTCTTCATGGATCTTATCACCACAGCTATTCATTACACGAGTTGAACTTAATGTGCAACAAAGCAAACAGAGTTAGGAAATATTCATTAATTATTAACTCCTTTAAAGACAAGGCACCTCCTTAGAGAGTCACTTTTAAAGGGTTAAGTCACAGGTAATACAGGCGGAAATATTGTCCAGCTGACTATTGTCTCTGCTACCAAAAAAAACCTGGCATTGAATATATTTTGCAACATTTAAAAGCTAAACCTCTTTCAAGAAATTCATCCCCATTACCCAGAAAACTCAAGGCATCTTTGTGAGCAGCTTCTGCTGGAAGATTTCTGTCTCATTTTTTTTTAAGTGACCAGATTACATAAATCTCCAGGTTACATTGTCAGTGATTAACACCAAATATTTGCTTATAAATGACAAAAAAAGACAAAAATGTCAAGCAAAGCAATGTAACAGACCACTACTCATTTGATAACGATCAGCCAGCGAAATTGTAAAAAAAAAAAAAATCAAGGAAAATATGGAGGATAAATGATCATGATAAAACGATTACAGCATATTGGCCGACATCCAGCTTGAAACAAGTGATTTTCATGTCTGCAGAGATTACTTAATGGAAGGAAACCCCAAGACAATGCATCAGCCTTTTCACTACTCTGTAGAGACAAAATGAAAACAACAGTCAATCGTGTAAGTAAACAAGAAATATAAATAAAATAACACAAAACCTTAAATAAATGAGTCACTCACCATCAGGGCTGATGGTCTTCTGCACCAGTAGGGGGGCAATCATTGCTCGGCGAGGAGCTGGGCCTAAAGTTGACATTAGAAATGAAACAAGTTACTTTTCTGTTATCCATCTGAGCAGTAGCAGCAGCAGTTAATCAAAAGTCTCTCTGGGTGGGTTTACATTAAGAACCAAGGCCTGAATTCAAATACACCTGACCCCAAAGTCTGGTTTGATAATGGTTTGATGGTGGTCTAAGGCACATTTCATGTGTGATAGAGCGAGGTCCGTGGGAGATAAAAACTCAACCACTCTTAAGTTAAGTCAGTGAGTAGAGTTGTAAAGGAAATTCTAAATGACTCCTGTCTCCACATTTTATCCTCTGGCTGTCTGATAGATGTGGAAGTAGAAAGAGGGTGGTAGTTGGCATTTCAAGATTATAAAAAATTCCTAAGAAGCAGGGTGGACTCCACTGTGCACAGAAAATAAACTAATGTCACCCAGTTGATGTCACCAGTGCTTGCTTTTTCTTCTTTTTCCTTCTTGGTGGATTTGCAAACCAACTTAATGCATACTGCCACCTGCTTTCTGACTGTGCACAGATTAAGGTGTACTCTGACACACAATGTTGTTACAAATGTGCCGCAGACTCGCAGCGGGGACACGCGAGTGTGTAGAAATTGTGCAAGAGCAAAGACCTACACAATCATATCTAATATGAAAACACCTTTTATGTCAGTCTTTTACCTTTCTCACAGTCGGCACGGCCACGCACAGCAGTGCCCTCGATGGTTGCGCCAGAGTCGTCCACACACCAGCAGAAGCCGGTGGAAAACCAGCACTGCATGGGTCTGTATTTACCATGCTCATCGCACTGTGGACGGAAGTCACCAAGCTTGCCAGACTTAGCCGATGCCTCCAGCTGGCATTTGGTCTTGATTGTAGAGGCTGAGGAATAGAGTATAAATCATTTGGACATTAAAGGTCTGTTTGATACTTGCATTTAATAATTAAGAAACAATTCCAAGTTGACTAGTGAATCTCAGTGTTGGTACAAGGTAGTCATATGCCCAGCCGTGATCAGCTGACGGCCACCTGATCCTAATTATTGCCTCCCAGTTTGCCAACCAATCACAGCTCTTTCTCTCAACACAGGGTCATATTCATATATGATGTACTTCTCACTAATCCCTGCTTGCATTAATGCTGATGCACTCCTCCACCCCAGCCTCCTCCTTTATAGCATTAAGCTTGTTGCACGCTCATATTCAGATTCATGCTTATATGGATTAATTGCTTTGGAACTAATTTTATTCAAAGTATGCTGCATGACTAACCCAGGAAGATCTTTTGAGCAGACCCTCCTCAGCCAAGTAATACTGTGTATACATTTTGAAAAAATGATTACATGTATGAGGATAGTGTTCCTGACTTAAATGAAAGAAAGACTTAAAGAATGAAAGTAACTCTTTGGAACATGAAAAAAACAAGATGTACAAAGCTCCATGGCTGTATCTCCAGCTCAGTGGCAAAACAATGTATGGTTCAATATGTTTTCTCTTTCTGTTTTTAGCACCCAAGTACAGAGAAGGCTATATCACTTGCCTGCACATTAGAGATAACACAGAGCACAAAGCCAGAACAAAATAACAGCTCTATACTAAAAGGTGTAACAGACAAAGGTTACCTGTTGGAGGTGCAGGCTGCTGCTGCTGGGCCATCTGGAAGATCAGCCAGTAACGCATCCAAGTCTCAAAGCTCTGCTCAGTGCAATGAGTTTAGAATTAGAAGTATTCTGATTTAGCTTCATTAAATGCATTTGATTCATTTTGTTTCCTTATGTTAATGTGTATTATGTTTTACCTTCCACTCGCTCTCATTCATCTGTTTCTTCAGGCCGTGGAGGTTGGCCAGGAAGGTCTTGTTGAACTGAGGCAGCTGTGAGTCCTGCTACAAACAAAACCAGAGTTCAGAGACAAAATAAAATCATCACTGTGAGAACTGTCAACTGAGTTTCTCGTACCTGCACCAGCTCCTTCACCTGTTTCTCCACATTGACAACAGCATCCTGAAGTTTCTATTTGGAGGAAACAGAAAGACCAAAAAATTCAAAATGTTTGTTTATTTTAATGCTAAAATTATTTCTATCATTTTATGTCATCAAAAGGTTTAAGAAGTGAAAGCACTTAATCCAGGAAGTTAAAAAACCTACAGTCAAGGGCGTCTTGGCTTTTGTTGGCTTGGGCACCTCATCTGAGACGAAGTCGCTGATCAGGGGGAGGCTGTTCATGGGCATGTGCAGCCTCATTGGAGAAACAACTTTACAGCGATAAAACAAAGAAAAGTTAACATTAGGAAGCTGAGAAAAACAAGTGACAAGGGAGAGAAAATTCTAACTTCAACTCATTGTTGTACTTGGATTACCAAAACACTTAAAAAATAATACACATATATAAATATGGCTATGAAAACATTGATAAGAAAAATTAAATTCAACAATAACAAAAACAATTCAGTATGATTCAAATATACAGGGGAAAATCAAAATCTAAAGATATCTTGTTGAATGTGTTTGATCATGTTTGATTTTTGTCTTTAAAGAAAGGAGCAAGAGAGCCTTGCCAGTTTGGTAGTTCCTGGTAAAGCATACAGCTCATTTCTCCCCCTTTGTCTCACCATCAAGACTTTCAATTCTCTGTTGGCTTACAGATCAAGTTCCTAAAACCACCTCTCCATTCCCTCTCCTGCAGTCTCTTCCTCATTTCAGTCGAACCTCATTGTAAAAACAGTCTTATTCAGACCAACTACAGTAGTATGATGATTAAGACTTAAGCTCGATTTTACCATTTGATGAACGGGTCAGCTGTCTGCCCATTTTCTCTGAGGACTTCTGCAGCGAGTGAATCTGCTGCTTCTGGTTGAACACCATGTAGGCGGTGAAGACCTGGCTGGACAACAGCAGACATGCCAGGGTGGTCAGGCCAGCGATCTTCAGAGCACGGCTGTTGGAGCTCCTAACAGACAAAATAACAATTTGAATATGTGTCTCTTTAATGGGACAGCTGAGAACAGACATCAAGGCATGACAAAATATGATTCAGACTGCATAAAAGTGGTGTTATATCTTGAAATTTTAAAGTTATCAGAGCTGTTTGGGGATTTCCAAAAGTGATGTATGGGGCATTCTTAGAGAAATGTCGTTTCATTTTGATATTAAGACACATACAAAAAAATACAAAAAAATCCCCATATAAAAACCAACAACCTTCATACTACAGGCATAAGGTATTAGAGAGATTATTTATGTCAAAACAAAAGCAGAACAAAATACTAAGAGAAGGCAAGAGAGAAAAAAAAGGTCAGCCCCTTTTTGTAATCAGCCAATAGAATGCGAAGATCACTTGTTACTAGGTAGATGCTTTACAAAGATGTTTGGAAGCACAGATTCTACAACTATTCAAGGCTTTAAAATGCATTCACAGTCGTTGAATATCTATTTATTGATTCATTTGAAACAGTTTAGGCCATTCAAACTTGCATGCACATTTGCTTCTTTTAAAAATAATTTCAGGCACATTCAAAAGAGAAACAATTAATCCAATGCTTTCTTATGGGATGTTTGTAAAGAATGCCATTGCATATATCATTTTTTTTATTCAGATGATAGTAGCCATACAGTATTCAAATAAATAGTTGTTAAACTGGAGTAGAAAATATTATAAGCCAATTACTAAGTCATTTTTATCATTTTAAACATTTTTATCTCACGTGGCCTATATTTAAGATAGTGCAAAATCCTGACACCATTAAATTATAAATATTAAATACGGTTTTTATTTGAAGTTAATTGCGAGCCAATAGCAGGACAGCATCCCCTGTTACCAGGTAAACTCCTTCTGCTAATGCCAAATGGTAGTGTTTATTAGTTTATGTCTTCATTTTAAAAAGTCTCATTATTATAAAGCAGTGAGAAAATATTTTTTGAATAAAAAATGTAACATTTTTATCCATACTATGGGAAATAAAACAAATAATGCATTAATCATACAAACATTATCCTATTTCTGTATCTTAGCTTGTTAATTTAAGGGCAGTGAAAATAAGTTTTAAACGGTTTACACAATCACAAATAAATAAATGGAGGTTGTACTTCTGGCCACTATAGTAGCAACAACAATATTTTAAGTTTAAACTGGTCGGACAGGTGTTGATATGATTTTTTTCGGTTCATAAGCTAGTTAATTCTCACCTGCTCGGTGTTACAGGGGGGACCAGAGCTTCCTGACTGCCGGTCAGAACCCCTTCGTTCAGAGGAGCCACTTCTGGAGCGTTGTCCATGGTTTCTGGAGGTTTCTCTGCTACACAAGAAGTAGAGAGAATCTAGCAGGTCAGGCTGATTAATGCTTGGAAAATAAGGAAGTGTTGGTAGACAAATTTCTGAGTGAGGTGAAGGGATGCGGGAAGTCCCTGAGAAAAAAGTGTGAGGGCAAGGCTGAATGGAGAGCGTGCGAGCTGTGATTGGTCAGATTTCTAAACGCATCACTTGTTGATAGAGGCAGACTACAGTGAGAATTGGGTTTTAAACTAGTTTGACAGCATATCACAAGCTGTCGTTTGTGCCAGTTCTGAGCTCACATTGTTTTTCATACTGTATCTGTTTATAAGCAATGTATTAATACGTTAAATAAAGGGATTTATTAACAAAAAAATACAAGCTTGACTTTTATAATAACCCTATACCTTTTCTTAAGCTACAAAAATCCAAAATAAATAAATGCAAACAATGCAAACTGCAGTTTTACTTTTGCTTGTTGCATGGAAATAACTACATTAAAATGCATGTTTTATTCTAATGCATTAAAAGTAAAGCACTTTCTTTCAGGGACCATAGAGAAGTGCTTCTGTGCAATTGGTGTTGTTGATTCCCCAACCATTAAAGTAATGATGACAATAGGGTTATGGTTTGTTTTCCTTTTCTTTTTCATTCTTTCATAACTTTAACATAATAACACCAAATATATTAAAAGAACAGAGATACAGGATAACCAAACTCTTCTTTCTGGATAGACATAGTGCTTCTATGTGAAATTAAATACAAATATATTGAACCATAATGGGATATAAATGCTGAAAATTGATATTCCATGATTTTGTAACACTTTTGCCTGAAGCAATGCACATCTGAGAGTAAGTTCAACACTAGCAAGTATCTAGACAGGAGGGAACAACATCAATTTCAACAAATGGCTTCAAGTTCAAGTGGACACAGATGCTGACAGGCAGTGCACAGAGATGATGCACAAGGTGTATAAAACATCCATTTATCCATCTGTTTTCTATATTACTTATCCCATTCGAGGTTGCAGGGGCTGGAGCCTATCCCAGCTCTACTAGAGGCGGGGTAAACTCTGGACGCCCTTGACTGGAATGTAGGATTAGTACGTTCCCATCAAGTGGTCCAGTTCTGTTTGGTTTGGTACCTGATTATTTGCAGTTCCACTACCTATCCACAGCTACAGGATGAAAGTAGGCACGCTGCTGTCTTACAACCAGTTAATCAGTTTAAGTCATTTTCAACCTTAAATGTTTTAGTCAGCAAAAACTCAAAAACCATACCAAACCAGACCGCTTGCTGGACTCAAACCAAAGGAACCTTTTCATTTCCAAAGTGTAGTGGTCAAAAATAATTTTTAAAACCTTTTGTGACGCTCTGAAAGTAGTGTGATCTTTGTTGTAGGTCTTCCAGGTTTTACTGTATTAACTTTTCTGTCAAAGTGCCTCACCTGTTGGGTTAAACACAATCCTGAATACCTGAAAGAGAGGCACACCTCTACAGAACAGAAAGGGCCCAGAACAGACTTTCATTGTTTGACTCAACAGGGAAAATGACTTTGGCTTCATGTGTATGTGCGATAATACCTATTGTCTGATCTTGGCTCATGATTTCTCTTAAGCAAAATAAAACTCAGACTTGAAAAATCTCCTTTATCAGCTCCTTATCTAAAGTGAAACCATAAGTAAAAACCATCTGTCTCTACGTCTTTGAAGCGAAACAAGAACGTTACAAAATATTCAAACACCCACCATGCTTGCTTTGAAGTTAAGAATATACAATGCCTATAAGAAGTATTCACCAACTTCTATGTTTTTTTTTTTAAAGATTTATTTTTGGCCTTTTTTTGATAGGACAGTGGATAGAGTCGGAAACAGGGGAGAGAGCAGGGAGAGACATGCAGGAAATAGTGCCACAGGCTGGATTTGTACCCGGGTCGCCTGCATATATGGCATGTGCCTTAACCATTCGACTACCGGCGCGCCACCAACTTCTATGTTTTAACCTTTGATTGATCTTATAAATTAATCATGGTCAATATAATTTGGCTTTTTTTCTTCACCAGTCAGTGCTTTATGTGGCAAAGAGAAAGCAACTGTTGAAGAAAACTCATATTAAATCTCAACAAGAGTTTACCAAAAGGCACGTGAGAGACTCCATGGTCAAGTGGAAGAAAGTTCTTTGGTCCCGGGAGACCAAAATGGTGATTTTCGGCTATCAGACAAGATGCTATCCCCAATGTGAAGCCCAGTAGTGGCAGCATCATGCTGTGGGGATGCTTCTTGGCAACCCACTCTGGAAGGCTTATAAAGGTGGGTAAAATAAATGTGGCAAAATATAGGAAAAACCTGCAGAACAATCATATTCAGTCTGCAAGAGAACTAAAGATTGGAAGATTTATTTTCCAGCAAGACAATGACCCGAAGCATACAAAGAAAGCTACACAGAAATGATTTTGAGATAAGGTGAATGTTCTGGAGTGACTGAGTCAAAGCCAAGACCTCAAGCCAACAGAGAATATGTGGCTAGACTTGTAAAAGGCTGTTTAATATGATACTTTCTTTATCTACTTAGAAGGAAAAATAAATATTTTTAGAGCTTTAAACGATATAATTTATTTCATATATTGACACTTTTTGCGGTTTCACCACCTGAAACATTGGTGGCGCCACCTTACATTTGCAACAAATTTCAAATTAAACAGGCAAATACTTTTGTTCTTGTCTGAAAGTGGTCACATGTATTTTTAAAATAAAATGAATTAACTAGTAAAATAAAATGTAGCAGTTTCACTCAAAAAGGATCTACAAACGATTTCAATTGGCCTTGAGTGTCAGCTAGACCCAAATAAATGATAAATTATGCTGTGATTTGTTATCACTTCATGTCAAATTAAAATATCCATGATTATAGTTGTCACTGACAGTTTAAGTGTCAGTAATCTGTTAATTTACTTCGATGTCGTGCCACCTGATGTTTTTAGGGTTTGAGATGCCAAAATATAAAATTAGTTGTACTATTCACATAAACGAAATGGATTCTGTTTTCAAATGGAAAAAATATCGACTATTTCACTCTGTAGACAACACTATAACAGAAAGAGTACAATCATACCTTGGTATCTGGCTTGATGAAAAACTTACTTTTAAAATTCATATTGATGTACTTTTATCCAAACTAAGACAACAACTAGGCTTTCTTTATAGAAATACATTTTGCTTCCATATGTTTACAAGAAAAAGAATAATAGAAGCAGTTTTCCTCTCTGTTTTGGACTATAGAGATGTTATCTTTAGTCATGCACCAAATACAACTTTAAAACCTCTGGATGCAGTGTATCATTCAGCTTTGAGATTTATTACTGGGGATAGCTATGGGGCTCATCATTGCCATCTACTAATATATCAAAAAAACGGTATGCCTGCTTTAACAATAAGAAGAGACCAGCATATTTATTTATTCATTTACAAAGCATTTTTAAAAAACTCTTCCCCTTTATCTCTCCAATCTGCTCTTATATAACATGGGAAGCCACCATACTCGCTCAAAGTCATGGCTTACCTTAAAGGTTCCAGAAATAAACACAGTTAGGAAGATCTGCTTATAGTTATTATGCACCCAATACCTGGAACTTGCTTCAGAAACATTTTAAACTGACCATGTTAATACCACTGAGACACTTCCAGGCTCAGATCTTATTGATTTTACTTGTTTTTGCTTTTAGTATTTTAATAGTTTAACTGTTCTACGCCTTGATCTCTAAATGATTTCACCTATTTTATATTCTGTCGTTATTGTTGTTGAATGAATAAATGAAACAGAAAATGTATTCAATCAAAGTAGGCTTTGTAAAAAAATTAGTCATTAACTATTTCCGAAAAAAAAAATGTGCATATAACGTCACTGACCCATATGCAGACATTCTTAGAAAGAAAACAAAAAAGACCCATCTACTGAAAAATACAGTGGTGTTTTATTTGCAAATTAAAAAGCACCGACAATATTAGTTACACTGTAAAAATTATTGACAACAATTACAAATCTTTATCATACAGTCCAGGAGATTAGTACCATCATTGCTGTTATGTGTTATCACTTAATACTTTATATGGAGAGACTCGGTACCTGTGTACAATAGTTGGCAGTGAGAGGAAAAACAATCGTAGCGACACACCTCCGCACAATGACATAATCCGAGCTTCCCTCAGCACAGCACTGACGCTTCACACTACAGGAATGGGCTGATGGAGAGAGTAAACCCAAACACATTCAATAATTTAGGTCTACTTAAGGTTGCGTCTTATGTACATTATAAAGTCAGGAAATAAGAGGACCGACATGTGCATTTGTTATTACATCAGAACATTGTACAAAACTATTGCAATAAGAGCAGCTTTTTGTTATCTATGCTTGACATCTAGTTGCAGTGGCAACACCTCAACGTCTGTATGGTCTCTCTGGGCATACTGTTTGTTCTCCTGGCAACCTTTTCCCCCAGAGACAGCCTTTAGCCCCAAAAAACTCATCTAGTAACTGAAATGAAACAAAATATAAGACAAAATATACAGTTTTGACAAAAATAAGATATCCCAACAGTGGAAAAAAAGATCTGAAATACACAATCTTCTTCTGTACACGTTCTGAATCTCACAGACCAGAATGTTTACAGTAGCTAGCTTATGATCTTCTTCACAGATTGTAGCAGGATACATGTCGGAAGTGTGCTTTCCAGTAATCTGTTATGTTCAGAATTAATGCTCTCTTGAGTGCCTTAAATATTGTGCTTTCAATGTCTTTCCTACTGTTCCTGCTTAAGCCGATTAGATTGGTCATGAAACTGACCACAGAGGAGGCCGTGCAGGTAAAGATTCACAAACCAGTCTACTGTACACTGAAAAAACTGAGCTAAGATGTTTAGTTTTGGTACATTCTACATTAATGCATTGCCATCAGCATTATAAAAACGTTAAAACAAAATCTGAGTAAAGAAAAATTAAACTTAAAAAAGAACCCTCAAAAGTCCATGTGTAATATTTTACGAAGATTCTGTCCTGGCACTTGTAAATGCGATAACTAGATTCTACCAAGGCCTATGGAGTAAGGCTACAACATGCAGCCTGAGTCAAGACTTCAGATGTCCTGTTCTCTTCTCAAATCAAAGGCATCTGAAACCAGTGTCTCTCTGTTGGCCATGCTGCTGTTCATAAAGTCAATGTAAATGCTTTGTTTTAAATCAAACAGCACAGCTTATAGATGAAGACACAGGTGATGTGATTCTCCTTCACCTCTTTATCCAAACTTATTTCTCCTTTCTTTGATTTTCAAGATGAAGTCCATGCGAAGAAGAAATATTTTTTTAAGGAGAGCAAAGGCTGATTATCGAACACAGAGGGACCCTGCTGTGCATCTGAGCCTTTTCTTCTGCTACAGGGCATAGTGGAGGCCATCACTGTAGTCCTGGTTTGTCCTGCTAGGGAGTAACAGCATCCAAAAGCTCAGGGAGCTGCTGCGGGCACTAACCGTCCACTGTTGTCTTGATCATGTAGAAGATCACAGTTAAGTTCAAGTCTCTGTAAAAACTGTTGGAGATCTTGAACATGTCTCCCAGCAGGATGAGGTGTAGTTCCTTGTGTGGAGCTCCGATTGCTCCCATGTGGTGCTGCTACCTGGTGTGGACCAGCTCCTCTCTGAGCCAGCTGGGCAGTGGCTGGCCCATCCTGTAGAGCAGCTTAGACAGCTCAATGTTGTGATCCCTGTAGTAATCCCTGAGGAACCCCTTGGACTGAAGGAGAGAGAAGATGTCAGATCAAAATGTACCATAAAAACATGCTGAAAACAGTCATTACATACAAAAAGTCAAGCTCCTGTGATGAGTTTTTAAAAGGTTATGAATACTAATGTCTCTGTATGACCTCCAAAAGCAAGCAAGATCACCTGCAACAAGAATTCTTATGATGCCTCTATGCTGGCAATAGTCAAGCCCAGAGGGTTACATTATCAAGTTCTCAGTCTGTCCATCAGTGCCTCTTGTGAATTCAATATCTCATAAAATCTTTGAAGGATTTCAATAAACTCTGCTATAATGTCCACTATGACTCAAGGATGATCTGATTTACTTTTAAAGGTCAAAGAGCAAAGGTAAAGGCCATTGGGACTAATGTTCATCTATTGCTTGGAATGCAATATCACAAAGGCTTAACGAGATCTCGGGCCACAAGATCTCGCGAGGCCGAAATGTCAAGAGATTTCTCGTTGAGATGTAAATGGTCTTGTGAGATCAATGTGCCACAGAGACAAAAAACAGCAGCTGCCATGACAGAAAAGCAAGAAAGCTAGTGAAGAAACAGCGCTGGTCCATGACCCCTTCGGATCACCACTCCCACCACTAACTCTTCCTACCTGAGACTATATATGATCTGCCAATGCATTATAAGCAGGGGTGTGACGAGACACTTTTTTCATGAAACGAGAGGACATTTTACACTATTTTTTCATTTTTGAAGAAAAACCACGAGTAAAAATATGTGTTTTATACAGCTGAAAGTCACAAATGCAAATCATCACAGAAATGTTTAAACGAATCCTCTTTCACTGAATAGACTATCAGTGCATGCTGCAGTTTGTCTGTCTAACTCTCAAACTGTGGATTTTAACAGCTCTTCAAGTAGAAAATCCTTTTATTTTAATAGTGTGTCACATCTTTAATTTACTATACTTTTCCCTTATTGCTACAATTACAATAGAAGAAGCATTTAGATTATTTGGGAAGTACTTTACAACAGACTGAAATGTAAAAAGCTGCATCAGTAAAATTAAACTATCCTTCATCCTTCAGTGTATCAGGCTGATTTACCTGCTGTCAGGCAATAAACATGGTGCATTCATTTATTTTATAAGTTTACCGCTGCAGTACACAATGGCCTGTTGTGTTCCATATGTGAAGTTTCTTATTGATGTTATGTGCAGTCAGCAGCTGACAGATGAGTGACTGACACAGGGTGAGACAAGGAAGAGACAGGACGAAGCAGCGATTGAAACAAAGTTACAAAGTAACAAACAGCGACACAGTGAACGAGTCTGCACGCACACACAAACTAACACTGCGATCTATGTACTTAGTCTCCAGTGTGGGGCTGTTTTCTGTCAGGACAGCTACTGCTCCTGGTGTCTGTGCAATATTGATCTCGCAAGACATTTTTCACTTTGGTGAGAAATCATATGGCGTTTCGATCTCGCTAGATCTCGTGGCACCAGAGCTCATCACACCCCTAAGTATAAGTTAGGCATAACGGTGTGAAATAATAAAATATTGTTACTAAATACCTATGTATGCACACAGACTCACTCACAGTGTTGTCATATGTTGTTTTTTAAATTGGATTCAATGGCTGCTTTGTCCTGTCATGTTCACCATCAGTCAAACATCTATCAGCTGTTAGCTGCACGTAACATCACTCAGAAACTTCACCTATGTAGAGCAACGGGCTGTTGTATTGTGCAGCAGTTGAACTTAACAAAACAAACTCTGTTTGAGCGCCGTAGTGCGCACTGTTCACTCCATAGCTGAAGATATAGCCCCAAATGTTGTAATGTTTGTTGTCTCACACGAGTGGAGCTGACAGTCTCTGTGCACGCAGACAAACACAGGCTCATCCGTGCGTCCTGCCAGACACTCTGTCAAAGCTCATATGAGGAAAAAAAGCATGCAAAACAATAAAAAAAAATCTATTTCTGTGAATTAAAAACATGTTATTGACAGAAAGATTTTGTGTGTTTAAATCATGGATGTCCTTACAGAGGATGAAGAATAGTTTGCTTTTAATGATGCAGCTTTTTATCATCATTTTAATTTCAAATTAATATAAACATTTTTCAAAGTACTTTAAAAATAATCTAAATACTTCAGTTTTAATATCATAGTACTGATGAATGCATAGCTTAGTAAATTAAAGATGTGGCCCACTGTTAAACTGCATGAAGCAGTGATTTATAGTACAAGGGGATAGTTTAAACATTTATGAATAGACATGCATTGTGCTGCTTTTGTGACTTTCACTTGCATAAAAGACATTTTCTACTTTGAAAAAGATCTTACCTCAGGGTCCATGTCAGGGTACCTGCGCCCTTTACTCTTTCCCAAACACTTGGTCTTTCCTCCCTCCAGTAGCTGACACCAGAAGCCTTTTTTAGGGTCAAACCTATTAATTATAGACAAACAAAAACATGAACTATGAACAAATATAATAATTAAAAACTTTCATTGATTAGATCTTGAAAGATTATTCATCTATTTAGAGATATTTTATCCACCTTATTCCTCTTTCTATATTAATATGAAGCTCATAAAGTTAGCTAAATATGCTTGTCTAGGTTATCTGAGGTAATGTCGTCATTTCGCACTCTCTAGTAGAGGGCGGAGAAATAATAACGTTATCCCGTTTGAGGTGAGGCAGTCGAAGTTTATATATTTTGGCATCCAAATTGCTCTAATAATCACTTTCAGCATCTCGTTTCAATGCAAAGTCCCATTTAGATAGAATGGAGTGGAAGTTGCGCCCATATTTCACGCAAAGAATGATGGGGGATAGGAATAAGATGGATACACATTGATAATTCCAGCAGGAAGGAGGCAGGGAACTAGGGAAAATGTAACAAAGTTATCTTTAATTCTGAAGATAAACCAACAGATTGTGCCCTGTCCCTTTTTACTTAACACCTCATAAACCAGATTTGAACTAGTTTAGTCACATGCACACATAAAGGAAAAAATGAGACTGCTGTATGCAAGCTCCAGAGAACAGCTGAAGTTTCCTCTTAGGTCTCGAGTTATAAATCAGTGTGAGAATGAAATGTGAATTTATAGAGGAGGAAGTATTCAAAGTGAAAGACAATACTCACGCTAGGATCTTGTGGTAGTTGATGATGTTGGTCAGGCCTAAATACTTCTGAACTTTATCCATGACAGAGGCGGGCTCAGTCTTCAGCATCTGTCCATCCAAGACTAACAACTGAGTTAGGCACACAAAGGACAAAATATCATCATCAAAGCCTCATTAAAGACTCACTGACAATCTCAAGGTAGGGTTATTTATAATTTATTTACTTTTAATTGGATAGACAGGTACAAACATGACTGTAAGTAGGAGTAAGATAAGACTATAGTCAAACAAATTCTGTCTTTATTGTTTCTGCTGACAGATTTGTTCTGTTTGGGGAAAACAGACCTTGTTTTCACCCAAGTGTCCCTTTAGGGCAGCTCCTTTTTCTCACAGTTAAGTGGATTTAATCACAGCCTGTGAAGACTTTTCACAGTAAACACACCATCTTTACCCCAGACCTTGCCATTTACCTTTAAAAAATACCTATTGTGCTTTACTCAAAGGGGAATGTCCCTGAAAATCAGAGCCATCTGAATATGCAGAGATGAAACCATAAAATTTGTATGGTCAATTTTGATTTCAGATTTTTTTCAAGGGTTGAGCTGCCAATTCTGATTTGGCCAACTCCAATTTAATTTCTGTGAAGAACTATAAATATAATTCTAATGGAACAAATACAATAAAAATGAAGAGTACAATATTTCACACAAACAAGTTTTACCCTCCCAAAAAATACAAGAAAGGCACATATAACAACACAACTACTGCTATTCAATGATATCAAATACTTCCATTGCTCTCAAAATTAGACATGTAAACGTACTGACTGTCAGAGCATTCATGTAAATGTGCTCAGTGTCAGTACGTTTACATGAACGCGCTGACACTCAGTACGTTTACATGAACGCCCTGACTGATTTTTTCTTTTTCAACACACATTGTAGTTAAGTGGTAGTTTTGTCAGCTGGTGGTTTGGCTATGAAGATTAAGGATTGGGGTGACTTACTACTGTAGCATGCAGTGTAGCTACTACCTGCCGTGCCTACACAGAGACATGGCTTTAATACAAATTGTGCACTGCACATGACCACACTGCCAACATGTTACCTTGTTTGTTATTGTGTTTGGCTCAAAAAAGTTCGATGGCACGCACATCCCATAAAGTTGAGTACTGGGTGCTGGACCAAAAGAGTGAATCAAGCAGAACAGGTAAATGAGTCCGCACACCAGAAGCTGCTCCAAGGGCTATTTAATAAAGATTATCACCACATGTGACGTTTCGGGCCTAAGCCCTTCATCAGACAATGAGATACAGGGGATACACCTCCATATATGTATGGTCTGGATCACCTGACGAGTCATGTGACAAAATAATGTCGGTGAAAAGATAAGACATATCAAGAAATATATACACATCTGCAAGTCACATATTAAATTCTGTAGACATTTTTCAAGTCACATATTTTTTAGACAGTTGTGCACTATTAGATCACAGTCTATGATCCAAGATTTTGAAGTGAGTCCAAAATACCTCAAAATGGGTGAGAACCATCTTCATCATAGTGACATGCAAAGGATATATAGAAAAAGTAGTAGTAAATAACCCCTGTCAATTAAAGACAAGTGGTATCACATGTGGTGATAATCTTTATTAAATAGCCTTTGGAGCAGCTTCTGGTGTGCGGACTCATTTACCTGTTCTTCTTATTGTGTTTGGCTGCCAGAGATATTCATGACATGAGCATGTTCTTAAAAACTAAAGTGAGGTTATTACAAGATGCAGTTCAGACATGTGCGGTAGAGGAAGTGTAGATGCAGAGGAGGTGTGACTGTCAGCACAGCAGCAAAGGCAATAAGGGCAGAAATTTTTAGACAAACTAGAAAACCAAGTCCACAATTCTCCACATCTTTACAATGTGGTATTTTCACTGAGACAAACATGACTTTCAAACCAGCTAGGACAGATATTTTTGTTTAAGAAGATGATGTTTACACCTGTCAAAATAATCAAAATAAGATTGGTGTTGCAGTTCAACAAGTGACTGTACAAGGTGGTGACTCAGTCAAGTGTGTCGAATCATATCTGAAAAAGGATTTTGTGACAATAAAAGCTGAACAAAGTGTCATTCCCAAGGATGCTGTCTTTTGTGACAGCCAGTCAGCTGAAAGTTGGTCAACACAGTCACTAATAAAATCAATACACCAGGAGTTTTACGCCCTTATGTGGAGGAAAATGTTTTTGACACAAAGCGCAGAAGCTGTTTTCTGACCACCAGTCATCAGTCTAACCTGGTCTGATGTTTCAATTGATTATTAGTGTTAATATTTTAGTTCTGATCTCAGAATTAACATCATAGCAACCTTATACAGTGTCTCCATGTTTTTAGTTTCCTACTATTCAGGTAGCTGTGTACAGCTTGAGCAGTCTCATGTGCCTTCAGGTATCACATATAGACAGGCACATTTGCAACACTCATGATGCAGCTAAACACACACAAACCCAAGGTGAAACAGCCTCAGTGTTTTTGTTGCGGTGTGCTTGGCTTAAAACTTATGACTTGTGTGTAGTGGCAAATGTTAAGACATATTTGAGAGGCTGAAAGTCTCTCTGTACATCTCTGCTAGTATATCTGAAAAATGTAACCCTGCTGTTGGTGTATTGGGTGCATGCAGCCCATTATTATAGGCACACTACAGTACCTGGCTGGAGTGGTAGTAGGTTAGCCAACGCTCCAGATGGATAGCGTACCAGCCGGGGACCAGACAGCGGTTCTGGAGTACCCGTAGCCTGACTGGAGCATCGTGACCTGCAGTGATGACGTCATGGAAGGAGTATTTCAATGCTACCGGGTCATCGTGGGCTCTTTGGTGCTGTAGGTACACAGAGAAGGGAGGAAAGAGTGTGAATTTAGGTAATGTAGGACCCTTACTAAGGCCCTAACTGTAACTACTCTAGATTATGAGTTA
Organism: Cheilinus undulatus; assembly: GCF_018320785.1. Lineage (NCBI taxonomy): Eukaryota > Metazoa > Chordata > Actinopteri > Labriformes > Labridae > Cheilinus > Cheilinus undulatus. The sequence continues at coordinate 24,017,430 of NC_054874.1, read as the reverse complement.
TTTGTGTAGCGTCATAATTTCCTGTGACAGACCTGATACCAAGAGTAGGCTCTGTCTGCTGGGTTGATAAGGATGGTGATGATCTTGGCTTTAGGCAGGAGGGCCGCAGCCCTCTGAGCAGCCACCTCAGAGTCAAAGTAGTTGGCACTCTTCTCAAAGTAGTAGTCTGAACTGGTGTTGGAGGGCAGAGGGAAGTACTCCATGTACCTGACACACACAAGAAACACAAACATGAACAGTTTAAGCAGCAGTCGTAGTTGATTGGGCCCAGCTTGCTCTCCATAGATAAGGATGATTTCTCTGCTTGCTGTGTGGGTGGTCGGCCATGTGCAACAGCTCATCACCTTGCACAGAGAAACATGGTACAATGTTAATATTTGGGTAGTCAGCTCACATCAGAGTGAAGCGTGCCAAGCAAATGTTGAGCTGTGATGCATGAAGCTTCTCGGTGATGCAGACTTTAAATCAATTAAATTTACAAAAACAAACATCAGTGAAGTTTTAGCTAAATCAGTGTTCACTGTCTTTCCACTCAGCTCTCAGGACTTTCCCTGATGAGGGAATTTGTTGACAAGTGTGGCTTTGGTGTCAATTTATATTTAGATTCTTGATTTTATTTGCATAAAATAGAAGGTCCCAATCCCAAACCTCCAATCTTAAGGTTTAATATTCAATGAAAAAGTCAGCTACTCTTCAGTGTTTTCCATCTGTCCTCCAACTATATCATTGCTGGTGTCACAGAGGGCTGGAGCCGATCCCACTTTCCATTAAGCGAGAGGCAGGGTACACCCTAGACTGGTCGCTGTGCTAGTCAATCACAGGGCACATACCCAAGTATGCATGTTTATGGAAGCTAGAGTTCACAGAGAGAACCCATGCCTGCACAGGAAGAGCATGCAAACAGGGACTTAAACCGGATGTGAGGTGACAGCGCCAACTACTGCACCACTGTGAAGCCCACTCACTGTTTCCCAACTTTCTGAAAACTATATAACCTACATTCCTACTAAAATTATTATTATTTTTTTTAAGATTAAAGGTTGATCATAGCTTAAGAGAAATACAATGAGTGAAACAGCTCAAAACAACACTAATTCTCTTTCTTGATACCTTAACTTCCCATGTTTAGATTACAAGCAGTTTTTGTCTATGGATTAAAGTTTTATTAAATTTAACAGCAGTTACAACTTCCAATGTGCAGAACCATTTTATCTTATTACAGCAGCGTTTCATCATCAGCAACATTTATTTCATGTTTTTACACCAGCCTCCACTAATGAGTGCCCACAGGAGAAGTTATAGCTTTTTTTAAACACTTTAATATCAACTGACATCTTTTTTGTGTGTTTATACGGTTATTATGAATGCTAAATTATTAAGCTCAAAGTAAGTTGTTTCAACGCCTTAAAGGTGTAAGAAAAGAATAAACTCACTAAAATGAGGGTAAAAAAAACAACAAAGGAACATTAAATTTAGCTTCTAAAAGCACCATTAAATCGTATAATAGATGAGAAATTTATATTTAATAAGGTTGTGTCAGCACAGCTAATACCCCACGTTCTAAATGCTTCTTTAGAATGTACATTAAAACTAAAACTAAATTATTTTTTACACTGAAAACCTTTATTTCACTTAAAAAAATAGCACAAAGGCAAAACATCCAGTATGTTCCAAAAAGTTTGACATTTTAGTATTCCAAAACGGCATTTTCTTAGTTGTCACAATCTTAACTTTTAAAGGATGTTGCTGTCATTTAACTTTCAATAATGTCATTTTTCCACATTTGTGCTATTTTCAGTTAAACATTGTGACTCAGTGATTTAAAATTTTTACACAGTGCCTCATCTTTCTGGAAAAAGGCTTGTACATTGCTGAGTAAATGCGAGATTTCTCACCAGTCAATGCCTCTGTGGTAGTTGTGTCCATTGAAGAACTGGATCTCCTCAAAGGTCTCTTTGCTGGGGTAGTTACTGGTCAGATCAGGATGCATGCCGAGAAATAAGTAGAGCGCGGTTGTCCCTTTGAGGGGAGAGAAAGATGAAAAGGAGAGATTAGACCACTGTATATCAACTGATGGTCAGGAGCCAAAATTGGGTCGCAGAATCTTTTCTACAGTGTTACAAAAGCGTGCCTGGAAAAAAAAGGTCATAGAGACTATCAAGTATTTTAAAAGGAGTTTGTTTAGAGCCGATTCTTTGTTCTGTCAAGTTTTGCTGTTTGAGGCCTAAAGTGCCATATTTTCATTTCAATAAGTCTTATTAGTAGAAAATAGGGCTGTCAAAAGATTAAAATTTGTTCATGCAATTAATCTCAAGATTTCTGTAGTAAATCACCATTAATCACTCCATTTATAGCATTTAAAATATTCACTGTTCTGCTTCAAAACTGTTTTGTGGTATTTTGGATTTTTTGGCCCTAAACCAAGGGTAAGAGACTTCCTGCGTGGATACAGACCTGCCTTTGTAGGTAAACTCAAGATTTTAACATTAACTCACCTACAGAAAAAGGAACTTGTTATGGACTGAAAAGAAAATGACTTTGATAACGAATGGTTCAGATGACTTTTGACTCGTACACTGAGCTGTCTCTGACTTTTTTTTTTTTTTTTTTTTAAGTGAAATGAGACATTAAAGAGCAGGACATATTTACATCACTGTTGCTAAAAGGAGACACTGATGTGGACTAACCAAAGTTTTTGGAAAAGTAACAATAAAGCCTGCGATTAACCTTGATTAAAAAAATTTGTCCTATAACTGTGGATCATAGTTAATCGCGATTCATCTTGACAGCGCTAAAAACATCAGATATTTGGTTAGTGGTTTTTCATATGCCGGTTTGTGGTTGGTTTTGAGGCTAGACTAGTTGAGAACCACAGCTTTAGACCAGTGTTTTAAAAGTGGGTGCCCTAACTGGGGCGGTTACTAGCAGGTGTTTGGGTGGGATGGGAGAATGGAATCAAGATAAAAATGAAGTTATTACATTATTTATAGCAATAACATTGTAATTAACTTATTAGATATTACAGATTATTGCATATTAAAATGTAAAATGTAGGGAAAGACATTAAATGTAATAAATGAACATCAAGAAAGAACAATAATACATTTTCTGGTTTGCTGTTGATATTAGTGTGGATTTTTGTTCAGACAGAAATCAAATTGATCAAAGGAAAAGAAAACAGCAAGAAGTTGAAATGCTGCATTCCCTCTCATTGGCAAACTGAGGATTAATCTCTGATGAGATTATTTCTAAGTTAAAAAAAATCTAAAACCTTTCTGAAACCTTCAAACATGACATATACTATATTGCCAAAAATATTTGCTCACCTGCCGTATCTCACATATGAACTTTAGTGACATCCCATTCTTAATCCATAGGTTTTAATATGACGTCGGTCCAAAAAAAAAATCTCTTGGTATGCTGAAGCATCCAGAGTTCCTTTCACTGGAACTAAGGGGCCAAGCCCAGCGCCTGAAAAACAACCCCACACCATAATCCCCCCTCCACTAAACTTTACACTTGGCACAGTGCAGTCAGACAAGTACCGTTCTCCCGGCAACCGCTAAATGGATGGATGGAGAAGCGTGATTCGTCACTCCAGAGAACACGTCTCCACTGCTCTAAAGTCCGGTGGCGGTATGCTTTACACCACTGCATCCGATGCTTTGCATTGCATTTGGTGATGTATGGCTTGGATGCAGCTGCTTGGCCAAGGAAACCCATTCCATGAAGCTCTCTACACACTGTTCTTGAGCTAATCTGAAGGCCACATGAAGTTTGGAGGTCTGTAGCGGTTGCCTCTACAGAAAGTTGCCGACCTCTGCACACTATGCGCCTCAGCATCCACTGACCACGCTCCGTCATTTTACGTGGCCTACCACTTCGTGGCTGAGTTGCTGTCTTTCCCAGTCGCTTCCACTTTGTTACAATAGCAATGACAGTTGACTGTGGAATATTTAGGAGCGAGGAAATTTCACAACTGGACTTGTTGCACAGGTGGCATCCTATCACAGTACCACGATGGAACTCACTGAGCTCCTGAGGGCGACCAATTCTTTCACAAATGTTTGTAGAAACTGTCTGCATGCCTAGGTGCTTGATTTTATACACCTGTGGCCATGGAAATGATTGGAACACCTGATTTCAATTATTTGGTTGGGTGAGTGAATACTTTTGGCAATATAGTGTATCTGCTCATAAACTTCTAATGGAACAATTTCCACATGCTTCCTGTAGAGGGTGCTGAAGCACTGCATTGTCTCACCTGTCTTCTGAGGCCCGATGACGAGCAGTTTGGGGAAGCGGTCACATGTTTTCTCTTTGGACCAGATGTCCTTGTGTCTTTTGTCCTCACATGGATCCTGTAGCCACGAAAAGATAAACAAATGTTTATTGTAAGCATGGTTTCTACAGAATTCTAGCCCAGATGTACATTTTAAATAGAAGAGAAAGCAGGTCAACAGTTGTTTATTTGTGTGTTGGTCAAGCACTCCAGTTAACAAAGGAGAGGCTTTTAGTAACACATGGTGGGAGGGGCTGCCTGGTCAGTGACTAAACAAACATTTAACTAATTCACATGCAATCTGATGTCATATTTAATGTGTGTCATATCACCATGTCCTCCAAAATGTCCTATTAAAGCAGCAAGGTTTTATAATGTGAAAGTCATAAAACTTTTTGTATGGTTAAAAAAAAAAATCGAAAAAGTATTTAAATTAATAAGATATTCATCAGGATGCGGTTCTTACCTGCCAGAGGGGATCCCTCTCAGAGGGGAACAGGCTGAAGTATTTCTGAGCCAGCTGAACAGGTGGAAGCGTCTGCATCTTGAGGTTGGTCCATGTCTTCACAAACATCATCAGGCTTTTAAAGGTGTACAGGCCCAGGCGGTCATTCCCATAGTTTGACAGATGGGTCATGAAGATGCTAATCTGTGAATGTGAAGAACAGCCTTGTGTAAAATGAGCAGTAGGTGTTACAACCTGCAGTCAACAGGGAGAAAAGCCATCATGTGAATTTCACTGGAGCTGCAGTAAATATTTGGTTCAGTGATTTGAAAACAGGCAATATAGAACTACAGACCAGATTGCCTTTCAAATGCAATATTTTTTTTTTATCAGAATCACTTCCATTTAATATTATACATACCCTTTTACTATTAAATCAATGCTTAGATACCATTAGATTAGAATAGACCCAAAATGAGATGGCCTAAAATTCACTGATGGCCTTATTTAGTTTTATAAAACAAAAGGCATCAGTGACACGATCAACTGTTAATCTTTCCAATAAGCAATGAGAATTTTCTCACAGGAGCTTTGAATGCCATTTTTGTTATATATTTTTTGAGATTTTATCAACTAAATTAAAAAGGAATTTGATTTTGACTATTTGTAAAATCGTAAATTCGTACCTATTCTAATAATCTTATCAATTTTAGTTCTGAGAAACTGACTCATATTAAAATTCAAATCATATTCCTCCAGGTCTGGAGCTTTACATCAAGCATGAACATTTGTAAAACCATCCTCTACTTCTTACCTACGTCACGTATGGACCAGGATGTACTGTACACCCACAGCTGTTTTTACACATACAATCCCAACATTTTAAGACCATATCAGGCAGAATGCCCCTGAAATCCCTCTAATGGGAATGCACTCCACAGCGGGAGGCTATTGCTGGAAGTCAATAAAAACGGGAGCTACACTGCTAGGGCTGTCAAAAGTTTGGCCGTTTAGAGAGACCACATTTGTTTCTTGTAACATGTCCTTTCAGTTGCTGCTTTAGGATTGAACTTAATTTAAAGCCTACTGCGGTAAATTATTCTGAGAAAAGGAGAGCTAAGTCTCACTATCCTAGAGAGAATGGGCCTCATTCACTAATATTTTTTTTTCTTAAATTTATTTTATGACAGTTTCTGAGAGAAAACTAAACCACACATTGACAAGTTCTTAAACTGTAAAATTGTTCGCAGCTGTGTCCTTAACTTCATGAATGTCATGTCCCTGTAAACTGGAAGCTTGTGTACATTTTTCCTAATTAACATAAAGAAAAGGCCAATTTAATGCCCTTGTTAGGGCATGAGACTGTAGGACTGTGTGCAAACACAGAAGGAACATATGGGAAAGAAAACGTCAGTGATGTCCAAATTCAAATAAACCATAGCAATGATCCCATACATGAACCCAAGTATAAGAGTTTAAACACTAATATAGTTCTTAAGTGGAGGTAGTGCTGCTCGAAATGAAACCAAAAAGGGAGATTTAATTACATATTTAGCAACAACAGTGGATATTCAATATATGCTACAAACTAAGGTGTAACAGTATTCGTTTTCATCCTGAGCCATCATGGTTTGGTACACTTACTCAATGCATCTGAATGGTTAAAAAAAGGCAATCTCACATGGCAGAAATTGCAATCTAGGGGGCAGCAACCATTCGCAACTGTTTGCTAACCACTTTTAAACAACACATGAAGAAGAGGAGGAAGCATATGCAACACAACATGTTAAGTTATATTCATTAAACTCATTAAATACTTAATGCTATCATGTTATCATTTGGTAAAATGTTAACTTTTACTAGGTAATTACTAGATAATAAACCTCTTATTACATTATAATTAGTAGGTAATTAGGGCCAATAAAGATAAAATGCTACCGATTTGTTATTAATTCTTTTACCACATAAATCCCTTGACAGTCATAAGGATACAGGATGATTAAATCACTTTCCACTGGTGGCTTAAGGTCTTTCAAAACTTTTAAGGGTGCCTTGACAGAAAAAAGGTTGAGAAATACTGAATAAGGCTATGTATACTGGATAACAGAATGCAGACTAACATCCACAGAACCACCTGCATAAAAACTGTAAAAAAAAAAAAAAATCAGAGGACAGGATCACACTTAACACCAGACTTCTTGCTCTTTCATACATTAATGGGAGGGATGCCTGACTTTCTTCCCCTTCCTCCTCTCTGTCTGATCAGCTGCAGGTACGCACAGTTGACTTAAACGACCTAGAAGCGTAGGCCTAATGGAAGAGTTAGGGGAGATTGTTCACTAGTTTATTAGTCATGGACAGCTTGCTACAGATCTAAAAAAAGTTTGAAAATTGCGTTTTTGGTATAAATTTTAGAAAAAAAAATCACTGTGCAGTGCTGCAGCCATGCTGCATCTCCATGTTTTCCTTCAGAAGTGTCAGAAAATTTAAGTTCATTACAGACATTGCTTATCCTGCCCAATGCATCACCCCCAACACTGATGTCAGCGGGTTATTCATGAATTATCAGAGGTCACTATAAAGAATGCCAGATATGGATAGAAATGCAACCCTCTCTTCATTGTCTCTAAACAAAACTTGCGCCACATTTCACACACATTTTCACTGACACATTTCTCCATGTGTAATAGAAGTATTCACATTTGTACAAAAAGAGATGTATGCTGTGAACAGTCTTTGTTTAGCCCCTCGTCTAAATATCCCTTTACACCACTGGTTGAATGTCCTTCACAGAGTGTGAGACAAAAGCAGAGCTGTGTGGACATCTGATTCACTCACAGGGTTCAGGAGAACAGTGAGGAAGAGTTCTCCTCCATTGATGAGCTTGTCCAGTTCATTCGGGCTGCCGGGGTAGTCTTTGTAGAAGATGGTATGTGTGAAAAGACCACATGTCTGCCTGGGCAGCACCTGTGAAATAAACAAACAAAAAGTCACCAAAACTGCAAAGACAAAAACATCACACACACAGGCATTAAACAAAAACCACAAAGAAATGCATTCACACAAGTAAACACACACACCATCAGGCCTCCACGGAGAGCAGGGCTGTCAGCACTCCAGGCAGTTACCCCACACATTGTTTGCTTTCAATAACATTCATATTATGCAGCTCATCTAGCCAAAGCAAACCTCTTATTCACTCTGAGTCTATATGGAAATTCATGGAAATGCGTTTACAGTTTGAAGTGTCTGGGGAACTGAATATCAATCATCAGTAAGCAGTGGAGACTGTCCATTCAGGCCGCGCTATCTCAAGGACGGGAACACAGCTCTGAGACCACACAGGCCTGCTGAATGCCAACACTACAAAGGAACTGGACTGCGGCTGCACTGTTTTCTATCAGCGCTGAAGGTCAACCTGGGAAAGAAATAGATAAGATTTTTTCCCTTCTTTTGAAATACTTGAATGTAATCTATTCAACTTTAATTCTGCTCTCATAACTTCATTATTCAGCACCAGCTCACAGCGTGAAGCTAAAAGGAGTGCAGCTTCTCTGGTTGTTGACATTTTGGTGATTGGTTTTGTGACGACACTTGCCATGCTCAAAGTGTCAGTCTCAGTTGTGATGCCCAAGGCTGCTGGGAAGCACTACTCAGAAGGGTGACTCATACAAAACCTGACTATATCATCAGCTCTCGCTCTGGGAAAAAAAAAAAAAAACTAAACTAATGAGATGATTGACTTTCTGAGGTGATACATATGTTTCTGCTCAGTATCTTCAAGGTTGAAACTTAAAAGAAGACTATGCGGCTTTCTGGGCACCGGTAGCCGGTAGTAGAAAAGTGTCTGTATGACACCTGCCATTCACTACTCTCGCCCCCTTCCCGATTCCATCCAATGTCCCATGGTATAATAGCCCAGTTTTGAGCATCTGTACTGTCTGTCAAACTACAGCTGTGTCACTGGTTGGTGGCCTGTGGGCTGACCTTTTTTGTCCAATTAATCAGCAAATCAAGGGAGCATGCCTTAAAATGAGAAACGGCATCCCAGGCAGGGGAGGGGCCTTCTTCCTCAAAGTGCTGGCAGGTGTTACACTCAAAGAGGGGTGGGTTCAGGATGTAAAAAGCATGAGTAAAACAAGTTTTAGCCCGATAAAAAGGTGCATATCAGACATGAGTCCTCAGTCTTGGGACTGCAAACACAGAGTTATGAACAACAAACCCAGAGGCAGTTTAACTTCTCTTTCTTTTAAATAACTCCTTCCTCTATGACACCTGGATTTATGAACAAAAAGGAATAATAGAGAAACCCATGATTGAGGTAACAATAAGAGGAACAAAAGACCTGACGGGAGATGTGGAGGTAATTACTGACTGAAGGAGAGTTTATGTAAATGGAGAAAAAGAACCCTGAAAGGATTATTGGCTGAAACATAATGGATGATGAGAAGCAAAGTGTAGTGAAAAACAATGGGCTGGAGGTAACAAGATAATGAGGCCTTATGGATGTTCAGTGTGTATAAAACAGTGATCTTACACTTATGCCGCTGTGGATGAAACCTCGCCGAAAGCGAGCAGGCTTTAGGTGTGGGTATTCTTCCGTGCTGGTCACTTTGATGCCCCACACCTTCTTCCAGGCATCGTACAGCTGCATGTGGACCGGGTAGACACCAGAGTGGTGCGGTGCTACGGCGTAGCCCATGTTTGTGGGGATCCCGTGTTCCTACAGGATGAAAACCCATTAATAAATGCTCTACCACACAACCATGGTACATTTTCTGAGAGAGCTGCAAGCATGAATAAAATTGGTAGAATTTTTTAACCCGACTTTGTCTTTAACTTTTTTTCCTGCCAATCCCCTTGTTAACTTTCCACAAGAGAGAGCGAGTTGGCAGAATAAAAATCACATTCATGTTTAGTTGAGTTTTGCTCTTCACTTATCTCCTTGGTTGTTTTAATATTGTTTTGAACTATTAGGTTTGTCCTGGAGAAATATCCTTTTAAATGCTGTAGTGATAAAACAGAAAAAAACAGAGGAGTCCTACTCCTCCTGCCTGCATTACCCATGTGTTGCTCCTCACCTGAAGTATTATGAATTTTTGAGTTCAATGGACAAAGATAACCTGCTGTGAGATGCATGTGCAGTAAATTCTCTAGGTGAATGTCCTTATTAAAATCTAGAAATGTTTTGAGAATGTGATTAAAGTTTTCTGTACTGTACATTTTTGATAGGAAGTGTTTAATACCATTTCCAGCTCCCTACAGTAGCAAATACGTTACCCTCAAACATGCAGGAGAATTAAAATTTAAGCAATGCTGGTCCAAACTGTTGTCAAATTGATGTATGTATGCTTCTCCTGACTTTTTTGTTTTTGATGTCTGTGTGGGTCTCTGTAGGCGTTGAAACTCGATTGCCCTTCCTCGATGAAAAAAAAGTTTTTGAAACTGAGATTGTAAAGATTGTTATTTTATTTATCTATTTCAAGGCTGTCAAATCCGTGTTGATTTTGATTCTTTAATAACACACAATAAAAAAAACGCGTTAAGAAGTTTCCCACATCTGAATGCAAATCATGTTGGTGTTATCTTTATGTTGTTAATTAAAAAGATAAGAATTCCATATTGATCATCAATAACATTCATTGGAGGTAGAGATTAAATTGTTACTGGTATTAATGATAACCATAGGGGGAGCACAGGGGCTTAAGCCTTGAATGTGTTCTTAAGAGCCCCAAATCTTTTAGGTTGGTTCAAACTGTGTTGCTTTTGAATGTTGTAAATAAGTGATAAACAATTGGGCCTTGCTGATCACAGCCCCTTAGGCTTTTTTCACTGTTTTGTCAATACTTTTTTTTGAGAATATAAACCACTCAGGATATGTTTACCATGCTTATATTTGGTATAATTTTTGCCAGCACAACCTCAACATTATGAAGTGAAGACAATATTTAAACTTTAAAATTTCAAATTGAGTAAAAATAGTGATTACAACTACCATAAAACCAAAAAAGCGGATTTTTTTTCATTTTTACAAGAAAAAATAGGTTTCCTCTGATCATAGTTCCCCAACCCTGTGTCTCACCATGGCAAACTTCTTGTTGAGCAGCATCTGCTCAGCCAGCACAGACTGGTTGTGGAAGAGATGGGGCTGCATGTGGCTCCACATGTGCGGGAACCACCAGAACTCCTTCACGTAGGAGAGCAGCAGGTCATCTCCCAGATCCTCCTCATCAGATCCTGAACAAGAGAGAGAGAGAGGGAGGAGAGCAGGAGGGAGACACAGGGAGGGGAAGAAGAGGAAATGGAGAGGATTAGAATGGACAAAGACAAAGTGGAACCAAAGGTGAAATGGGGTCAGTGATAAGAAGAAGAGGAAATGAAAGTCATAGAGTCACAAGGAGAAAATGTTGAAATATAAAAGTCATTATGGGAAACATAATAAAGCCAGGGCATAGAGGACACGAGGAGGAGAAATTGAAGATCTACAATCTTAAAGATATGATCTATTTAAGTTTATGCTAAAATCTCCGCTTCAGTAGAGCTTCTCTGCACAGGCAGCATCTTACCAGCGTGAAAGAATTTCCCTGAGAAGCCCAGATTGAAGGTGAAGTTGGGCACATGCGTGCGCAGCTCCCTTTGTGTCTCCAGCAGGGCCTGAAACAGTGGGAGGAAAAGTAGAGTGAGTCAGTGCACGTTGAGCTCAAGCTGGTGCACGAGTGTATTAATGAGGAAGCGTGAACACCCTGGCGAACGCGTGCCCACATACATTTTTCATTCTGCAAGTTTCTTTTCGGTAAACATCCAACATCCACTCCCAGTTGCCTCACTCTTCTCTTTCATTCTGTTTGATATTTTTCTCTCCTCTGATTCGGGTGTTTGTTTCATTTGATCTCGGCGCTGCATTAGACTCGCAGCGCACACACCCCTCTCTCACATTTCTCCATCTTGTCAGGGTGTGATATGTTCCTAAAAGCTTGCTGTTTCACTGCGATGGAGGAGGCCTTGATGCTTCTACCATAGTTTTCTCTTCCACCCTCTGACTCCACATGTGAGGCGGGCCTGTTCTGCTCTGAGGGGACGCAGACACGGAGCTTTTCAACATTCTTTGTATGTCTCTGGGCCCCTGAAATATTCATCGCCGTGGAGCTCGTGTGACAGTGTGAGCGGCCTGTCAGCTTTGAGCGGCCTACTGGGACGAACCCATTGAAAAGGAGAAGAGGAGCGAGAAGAAGGGCTTTCTGGAAGACTGGCAGGGGATAGCACATGCTATGTGTGAGGCAATTTTTATATAATCGTCAAAGGGGCTGTTGAAAACACTGGTTTATGAATACTTAAGTGGGTTCAGTTTCTACTCTCAAACTTTTCCTAATACTGAACACATGGACAAACTCACCTTTACATCCGGCACCTTCATGCGTGTGCCCTCCTTGCCAACAAAGATGTCATCGATGTCCACCAGGATGTAGCGCTCCAGTGACAACGACAGCCTCTTCCCCGTCAGAAAGGCCACAGCATCTACAAAAACCAGCTTATGCAGCCAGAAGACCAAGTTGTTGCCGAAAAGGACCCTCTGGATGCCGTCATGGAGCCCAAGGTCTTGCACCACAGACGGGAGCAGAGCTGCATTCTGCCCCATGGATGCAACGCTCTCAGCTGATTGGGTCTTGGCAAGCAGCACGGGCTCGTACGTCGAGTGGTTGGACTGGAAAACGGTCCAGTCGTCACCGGGGAGAGGGCCAGGCAGAGGCTGCCCAGATCGAGTAATGAAGAGCAGGGGTGACTTCGGGTTGACGGTGCAGTCTTTCAGACCCAAGTTTGAGTGAAGAAAGAGGGGGAAGCCTTTGAGCTGCGCGCTGAGCAGACTGTTTTCATTGGCCTGATAGAAACAAGAGAGAGAAATGACACAGATTCATCATACATGAGAGTGATAGAGACATATTGGATATAATTCCCCAATTTCTCCACTCAAGTGTGAAATAAGGAATGTCAGGTCTGCTCAAACGCAAAGGCATGTGGCAGCTTCTACCTGCTACGCTCAATCTGCTGTGTGCTGAAACAGCAGTCAAAGTGAATGAGCTCCTGCTGTGTCCTCGAACATGCAAACACTCAGGGTTCAGCGATTATTCATTGAAATTTCCAATAAGAAATTTAGAGAATCTCAGATTGTATCACATCTCTACTGCCACTGATCAATATGTCTTTTGATTTAAGCAAAAAAAGGGCAGAACTGCTTTGAAATATTCCATTATTTTAAAAGCACAAGACTTCTGATAAATTCATTATGAAAGATCAACCAATTTATTTCTATTCACTATGTTGTAATACTTAAGGTATGCACAATATATTTTGGCATGATGTTGGTATTTCCAAATATCAGCTTAAAATGTTAATTCTCTGTATCAGCAGAAAAAAAATTATATTTACAGCCGGTGTATCTGCAGTGATTCCCACATACTGATAATACTTTGCCAGGTTACCCAGGTATGTTTGAAGCCACCCAAGTGTTTCTGAACATTTTTAACATTTCTAATTCATACAATCACAATCTTTGTGCAGGTTTTAGAGACCCACTGGTACATCCCTCCTGTAAATGCACCAAACTTAAAATGAAGCTTCATATGCAGTTGTTCCAATCTTTTTTGCAGATCCCTACTCGCCGATGTCATCCTGTATTAAAGGCGATGGTTACAACATGCTACCTGAGCAACACAAAACCTTCATACATACTGCTCACCCTCTATGAGAACAGCATAGAGTGCTGCTTACCCTCTGCTCCCACAGAAAGAGGCAGGGCATGGTTCTGTAGGAAACGTCGATCTGTCGCACATTTCATCAGAATGTTCAGTTTAGTTTGTGCAGTTTAAAGCAAAAATCAATTGACCTGACTAAGCTGACGGCATCTTCTTTTTTTCCCCTTGAACTTTAAATAATGTTCAAGGACTGAAGTTTTTACCTGAACTTCTACTAGTTTCATTTTCTGCACTTGAGATGATTTTGGTTTTGTGTCATTTCAGGCACTATTTCAGGGAGCCAACCTGTCTACCTATTGTCAAGTTAGGATTAATTTTATTATTAAGGCGTAAGCGCATTAAAAACCCTTAAAAGAAACACCTTGTATTGTGTGTACTTTAGAGCTTACTGTTTTTACAGGGGTGCTTCTATTTTTTTATTGCTGTGGTATCAAATATGTATCAATTTGTTTAATTTTTACTGATAATAAATTCTCCTAAAGTAAATGAATTAAATAAAATGGTAGCTAAATAATAGTTTTTAGACTAAACATATCAAATATATCATATTGGGTTCAATTAAAAATATTACTTTTAGTGGTTCTTCTAACTGTAAACAATATTTTTACTCAGCATTAGCAAATAAATATTTTACTCTATGTCCATAGAAAATGTTTCTGTCAGAGCCTGATTTTAAAAAAATGGACGTATCTGAAAAACTCAATGTAACACCCTGTCCGAAGTTCTATGCATTATTGTTATGATTAATAGAAATATTGATCTGGTGTCAATACCACATACTCTATCATTAGGCTATTCATAAACCTTAAACATTACATTTAATGTTTTTTGTTTTAACATCACCATTACTGAATGTCCTTAAACATAAGTTCAGTGTTTGTATTAGTTCCTCTACATCAGTTAAGTGTTTCCTTAATAATGTGATAATTCTGAGGTTATTTAAAATGGCCTCAGATAAGCACTTTTCTTATTTGTATATACTTTGCTTATTGTGCACAAAAAAAAACATTAAAAGAAGTAGATATAATGAAGAATTAACTAGGAGTGGCCTTAAAACGATGATTTGTTTTAAAGTACCTAATTCAACTGCTTATCTAACATTTCAGCACCTGCTTATGAAACACGGATCATTCCATTCTAGCAATAAGGGGGTGTTTAAGGTCTATTTTTTACATTTTCTCCAAAGACACCATGACTCATATCCTATCTCGGTATAAATATCAACTTAATAATAATTTTAATGCAATCTGAAAATAACTCATACTTTCAAATATTCTCCTTAGTGTGTTTGTGTGTGTGTGTGTGTGTGTGGGGGGGGGTGTGTGGGTGTGTGTGTGCGTGAGAATACATTTAAGGGGGAGTTTTCCATTTTGTAGAGCCACTGGAGCAGCAATGTCCCAAATGGCACTCTAACCTTTCTTTGTTTCCTAATAGCGTAAAATGTCATTTAAAGAAAAAATTTCAAAAGTGATGCATTTTGAACAAGTTAACATTGATCCCAAAAAGTAAAAAATGGGTTATGTCCACATTTTTTTTCATACAAAGCAACAACAGCTAATAAGACCGTTCATTTATAAGAAGTTAGTGGCTTATAGGCACATAAAAAAATAAAGATATGAGCCTTCTGTATTGCAAGTGGACATGTAATATGGTTACGAGGTCATCATGATCCAGACTTACTGAGTGAGAAAAAGGAAGGATCAACCCCGATCATGGAATAAATTGTTTTTTTTTTAGTCTGAAAATAGTTTTTACAAGGCACTACTTACACAAAAAATACCTTTGTCAGTCACATTGGACAGTTGATTCTTAAATCAGTGATTCCACTTGAAATATTAACTAAATATTGTTACCCTACTATGTAAGGGAATGTTTCACAGTTTCCCCCAAGCTGTCACTCTGATGAATGCTTAACAAGGACAGATACTCTGATGACCACTCAACAGTCACAGAGTAAATCTGATGGCCACTCAACAGTCACAGAGTTACTCTGACAAGGAGTTTTAATTAACCATGTCTCCGTTTTTAAAGTCCACACTACTAAAATGTTGGAAACCACTGACTCAGAATGCTGATTTCTAGCTCAGTTCTGTCTCTTGTTAAGGGATGCACTGATACCAAAGTGCTGATACCAAGCCTAAGTACTCATACTCATAAAACATTGTAGATAGTGTGCTCAATATCATTTTATAACATGGTGTAAGCCTCTTATTGTTTGAACAGGTAAAAAAAAATGGAGCCATGTCTGCAGTTTTGTGAAATTTTTACATAAATGAATGTGGCAAAAGTGGAGCAAAGTGCACTGCTAAATTAATATAAGAGATGGTGAAGAGAATCTGATGAAAATTAACAACCTGATTTTAAGAATTTTAATCATATGAATTATTCAATTATGTACACCTTACCAAATTGTACCTAAATGTAATTACTTTTACTTGGTCAGTAATAACTGGTATGGCTGTCTCCCTCCTCTCGTGTTATTTCACTTCACTCCTGTTTGAGAGTGCTGTCAGACTTCAGTTTGATGGATGGAGTTCATATTTTAACACGGTGGGTGATTCTGTGATGATGTTTCTGTTGGCCTATCGACAGCTTTTAGGCTGAGTGACACCTTGTTTTCCACACTGATAAAACACATAAACACACAACACTGTTACTGACATACACACCGACACGCACACAAACGCAGACAAACAAGAAGCTGTGGCACATTCAGACACTCTTCTCATGGACTAAATGAAAGACAAGCTTTTAGGTAAAATAGGAGGACCTGTTGGTGTTTCAAAAGGTGCAAAAATTTAATCTGAAAAAAGGAAAAATGTATCGGTCAATTTTTTAATATTGAAAATCTGCTGATACCGAGTCCCAATCCAATACTCATAATTACCTAGATTAGAGTTTCAATTTTGTTTGCAAAAATAACTGAAGTAAACTGAATAACTACTAGATATCTCAGACTTATTCCATTTAATCCAGTACACCCAACACTGTTGTAAAACCCCTAAAATCACATTTCTGCTCAGAATGGTGTAATAGCTCTGTTTCACTTTAATCATTTTTCAAAAAAAAATAAAGCTAAACTTTAACTTAGTGCAGTGTTTGAAATAAATCAGACAATCAAAAATCCACTTAAAAGTGGTCAAAACAGCGGACACACCTGAGCAGTCAAAAAAAAAAAAAGAACCATCAAATAACCTCAGTTCATCTTAGAGGGAGTGAAGCAGAGTCAATAGTCACAATAACAAATTAATTCAATAAATGAATTTGAAATAAAATAATAATAATAATAATAATATAATTCCACTTAGAAGTGGTAATTAACTTGACTTTATTAGTCACTATAAAAACAACTGAACTAAAAATTAATTAGAAATGTCCCAAATCCACGTTAAAAATGGTGTAAACAGTTTGACTTGAATGGGATCAAAAAAATATGAATCATACAGATTCAAAACAACAATCCCTACTAAAATGTATCAGTTTAATCTAAGACATGAACCAAAACATTAACAGTGCAATATAACCCAAATATCAAATACAAGGCACTCTTGTTATTACCAGTGCAGTGTCTAAAGTGCAACTAGAGCTGATACATCACTTTTTCCTTCCTCACTTTTATTTCTTTGCCCACTGTAACTTTAAAATGAAGTGAAGTTTCTTGTTTAGGAAAACCAGCACCCTCGATGGTCTGCTTTACATGCTCTGCTGTGTGAGACCCACGAAACTGTCGTGCATGTAATACTGTGCACTTTAACTTAAAGGTGAAGGACTGTGTAGTGAGACTCAGCAGTGACATGGGGCAAACATCAGAGCCCCAAATGTCTGTAGTGAAGCTAGCAGCAGTGAAGTTGCTTTTTAAATTCTTTAGTATACGGTCAGGTACTTTGTTGTACAGCTCCGGTAAGCCAGTATCAGTAATGTAATGTCGAGCAGGGCAAAAGCTCAAGAAGACGACAGAAACTCAAATTCTCCATCACGGAGATGGGCTGGTTGTCCAAAGCGATGAATTCGACCACTTTTTCTATCTTTTTTGCCTTATCGCTCCCACAAGGGTGCATGTTTAGTTTGGAGATGACGGATCAAATTTGTAGAGTTAAACACAGCTCTGCTGCTACCACCTCGTGAAAGGGTCATGTTACAGATGCTGCAAGTGGCCACTGGACTGTTTTCACTCTCACGTTTTAAGTTTTTCCACACCGCTGACATTTTAAACATGGGAATGCTAATATTGCTACCGCTAATGGTGCGTCTACAGCCTGCCATAAATTGCGCTCTGTCTACAACAGCTGATGTAAATGATCGGCTGGGCTGATCGGATCAAATTGCTGATCTCTGATCAATTTAAAATGCTTATATTGGCTCCGATCTGATACACACGATCAGGACAACCCTGGTTCGGAGTATAAATCAAGTTTGTCTTTATAATGACTGTATTTAAGTTTGCCATAGTAATGAAGAGAAACTATTATTATTTCACTATTGTATGAATATTAACTAATTAAAAGGCATTTTAACTTTGTACTTGAGCTATGTAAGAAATGACCCAAGAATTTAAAAAAGAGACTGTTTCGTGATTTAGTCTGAAAGCTTGGTTTCATTGACATATTCACTATACACTATTCAAACCAATGGTAGAACACTCATTTTTTAAAAAACTGTATTTAAGCCTGCTGACATTGAACCAACACAGTAACTCTCAGCATTTTTACTCATATGCTGTGTGGGGTTGGCCATCTTGTGAGAGTTTGGTGAGAAGAGCAGGAGCTGGACTCATATCTGAGTGCAAACTAAAATATTCTATCAAAAACTGGATTTTAATAAAACAGATAAATGTCATGTGTTGCATTTGTACTAAAATAAATAAGCTAACCAGAGTCAACATCGTTGTTGCTAAAGTGTATTTGGCTGTTAAAGCTTATTTTGAGTGCAAGCCAGCTCTGACCCCAGGACACTATGGCCGCTGACTTGTCTAGTTTCAGGAATACATTTCAGTCATCTCACATGCACATTTGCACAAAGTAATGTAGTAACTGTAAATGAAATAACTGTGGTGAAAAGCCTCATCCCACATGCTCATTTGCACAAATAGATCATACTGACTGTAATGTAAAGCACTGGTGTAAAATGCTGCATGTCATATGTGTATGTGCACCAATAAACCTATTAGCATAGTAATTAGTAATGTAGTCTGTGTGCTGTAGTCAGATGTTGAAGTAATGAATATTATCATTGTAACTCAGATACTGTGAGAAGGCTCTGTCACCTCATATGCACATTTTGCACGAATAAAATGAATAAAAAGATCTTACCCCGTGTGTAAAGCTGCGCACAGCCTTACATATTTTATACTTCAGATCATGTGTAGTCAGCATTCTTGCACCCTTTACACATCTTGCAGCCATGCTTTCAATACACACAGACCTCTACTGGAAAACAGTTACAAAGGTGTTACACGTTTGATTGGGCCATATTCTAATTGTATGTCTTCTCTTGCAGACAGTGCTGTTCTCAGATGTTGAAGTAATAAATATTTTCATGAGAGAGTCTCTTGCACTTCGGCCCCTCCACGGGTGGAGGTCAGTGCTCACAGAAAGGACCAGCAACATACAAGGGGGTTTCAATGGATCTACTAGGTAAATTCAATGAAGAAACTGGAGCACACGAATCACTTGATGCCGTTTAATCAGGTGCAGAGGACTAACGTTTCGACACCCACTGCAGCTTCTTCAGAGTCAAAACCAAGTGCGCGTCAAAACGTTAGTCCTCTGCACCTGATCAAACAGCATCAAGTGATTTGTGTGCTCCATATTGGATTTACCTGGTAGATCCATTGAAACATCCTTGTATAATAAATATTTTCACTTAACTCAGATACTATAAGAGGGCTTCTTCACCTTATAGCATGAAGAAAATGAATGAAAGGATCTTATTCTGTGTAAAGCTGCACACACCCTTACATATTACATACTTCAGATCATGTGTAGTCAGCATTCTTGCACCCTTTACACATCTTGCAACCATGCTATTGATACCCATAGACCTGTATGAACTGAAAAAACAGTAACAAAGTACTAACATATTTGTTTGGGCCATATTGAAATCATGTCTTTTCTGTTGTAAACAGTGCTATGTAGCTGTAAGGTTTTGCACAGGTTTTGTTCTTGTACAGGTCAGAACGTGTTATTGCTTGAAATTGTATACAGGCTCCTTTGTGTGCATCTGTAAAGGTTTGTATTTGTGGTGTCTTTAAATTTATATGTAATTTTGGGTTATAGTCTAATCTATAGTCTAAGTCTAATTTTAACAGAAATTGAGACTGTTATCCATACTCCTTATTGATCTGAATCCTAGTTTGGGGTAAAGGCACAATGAGGACAAATACAGAAGTGGTAAAAACTGAATTGAGTCAATCTGTAACATCTATTCTATATCTGTGACATACAAACAATTTTCTTATATTCACAACTGTCTAATAAAAACAAAAAATAATACATTTATTTAAAAAAAGAAAAATATGTTTTTACATTGCCTCCCTCCCTCCCTTCATCCATACAAAAACACTCTAAGATCATATCAATGACAACAGCATGGGTATATGATTTGAATGAAAGACTTTATGTGGGATACTGCTTTTATTGCATCCTCTATTTTATACCAGAGGCACCTGCGGTAAGCCTTGCCTCTTAAAGTTGAAAAAATTACGATAGCTTATAACTGATAACTGATCATGTCTAGTCAGCAGCTTTCCCCCTTCATCACATTTTGTAACAATGCCATCAATGCACAATGGACTTTTACATACTACAGAAAAATACAGACAAGAGCCAGTGTATATTTAAATCTTAATTCTTTATATTTTTCTGTTTTATTATTTTTTGTAGATAATGTTTAATTCTTGTAAACTGAGATCAAAGCAAACCGGAGTCAAACTGCTTTTTTCGTGAGTGTACTTGGCCCATAAAGCTGATTCTTAAGTTGTTGTTTTATTTCTTTATATCACAGAGTCTGTGAATTTCCAGACATTTTTCTCTTTTCTGCCTGAATGCGATTCGCAGACAGAAGAATTCGGCAGAATCAAATCCAGGCATCTTTTGAGAAAAGTTTCCACTCTGACCCGAGACAGCAACTCTACTTCATTAAATCATGATATGTAGCTGAGGTCTCCTCGACCTTAAACAGAAGTATTATGTTTTTTTCTGAGATGTTTTACTGAAATAAATTATGAGGTTAAAAATATATCTAGAGGAAATTCCAGCTCAATTCAGAAAAGGCTATAAGGCTATAATGTTTTTTTTATTGATATAAAAGGGCCCAGGGTCTGCAAGAATCCATACAAAGTTAAAAATGAAAGCTCCTGTGAGGAGGTTTGAATTTATTATGAAAGGACTAAAATAAATTCTGATCAGTCTTTAGAACTTGAATAGCAAAGCAGATGATCAGCTGTAAGATTAATATTTACAACTTACTTATTTTTCCATAAATGAACGCAATGCATCAGGGTCGGTGTCTGAAAAAGTGATTAACTGCATGCTACCAAAACAGCCCTTATTTATATTTAACTTGGCAAAGATTCTTTAGAATTGATGAAAGTGACTGTGACTTAAAATACTACTTATGCATGTGCTGGACATTCCTAACAAAGACAGAGCAGGTATCTCCTTTGTCCACCGGTGGCGCCAAAACCAACACAATAAAATTCCTCACAGGCGCTTTAACACAGAAGCTAATTTTGACCCTTGAAAAATCAACACCCCTCAGTTATAACTCAAAACTGGTCATAATAGGCTTCATCTTATGTAGCCCTGCACACTGGAACCACTTCTGTGCTGTTGCAATTGCGTTATGACTTTCCTTCAAATATTGTGACATCGTCTCACAGTGTAAATAATAATTGATATAATAAATGAATATTAATAGAAAATGTGATTACAGAAGGTGGAGTAACGTTCCCAGCTTCTCAAGTACTCTTTCTCATTTCTTGTAATGCACATTTATTCAGCTCTAAGTATTTGCTCTAGTTCATACGGGGCTTTTTGAAATGTGTTAGTGCAGGCAGTTTGGCTCATAGAGCAGAGCAGCAGTATGCATCAGGTCATTGGGATGCACACCCTTGCTCTCTTTTCCCTCTTCTCCCCAAAGACAGTAAATCCCATCCCTCTTTCTCTTCTAACCTTCACCTATACCGCCTAACATCACTCCAACACCACCCATGCCTTCATATCTCTTTCTATATTCTCTCCGTGGCTTCGAGATGGTGATTAAAACCATAAGACCTGAAAACAGGCCTTGGGCAAACAGGCTCAGCCAGGGATTACTGGGAGAGAGAGGGAGAGGGAGAGGGAGAGAGGGAGAGGGAGAGGGA
Organism: Cheilinus undulatus; assembly: GCF_018320785.1. Classification (NCBI taxonomy): domain Eukaryota; kingdom Metazoa; phylum Chordata; class Actinopteri; order Labriformes; family Labridae; genus Cheilinus; species Cheilinus undulatus. Next base: position 23,995,591 of record NC_054874.1, on the reverse strand, counting down.
GAGAGAGAGAGAGAGAGAGAGAGAGAGAGAGAGAGAGAGAGAGAGAGAGAGAGAGAGAGAGAGAGAGAGAGAGGCCACAGACCTAACAGAAACAAAGAGGAGAAAACAAGGACAAAAAAGCAAGAGTGAGAAATGGCAGAAGAAAGAAAAACAAGAAATAGATTGAAGAAGAGAAAGAGTGCAGTGGGAACCAGGCAGGTCTTTCCAACCCTGTGAATCCCATCTCCTTAGAGACGGTGGAGCCAGATGGACGGGGCAGAAGGTGTGAGCGAGAAGAGTGAGAGGAGAGAGAAGAGGAAGAAGAGGGAGGAGGCAGAGGGAGTGTGTTGTTGTCCTAACCTTGAAGAAGCCAATGATGCCCACTCCATATTCCACACAGTATTTGTCCAGAAGCTCTCGGTTCCAGGCGTCCAAGTTAACATATTTTAGAATGTTCTCATAGATCACCAGTGTGAAGCGTCCTCTCTCTTTGTCCGTCAATGTGGGCATGTCCCCTTTACCGGGGGAGATCTCAGTCCGGTACCTAAACCGTCCAGACTCCAAGATGGCAACAATCTCCTGGCCCAGCTGAGAATACTGGCTCTCCACAAACACCAAAACCACAGGGTCTGTCCTTGCCCCTCCAGGATCCACCCCGGGGCCTCCCGAGACGCTTCTCACAGGAAGCAGCCGGGATGGAGTGACCCTCGGGTCGTCTGAGTCTGCCGATGCTCCCTCGGCCCCGGAGACGCCGCCACTTCCTGATGATGGCTCCAGCTCCCGCTTGACGCCATAGAGGAAGTAGGCGGAGATGAAGACGCTGACTGTGCAGAAGAGGAAGAGGAGGAGGAGGGAGGTCTGCAGGGGGAGGAGACGGACCAGCCGACGGACTCGTGTCACGCATCCCAGCATCGTCTCGAGCCGTGCCGCTCCGCCCCACAGGCCCGGCAACACGCCTTAGGGGGCAGTCTCTCAAGAAAACAGCAAGTGGGGACTATTCACGACAGATTCAGTTTTTTTATGCGGCTAAATAAAAACAGTGTTAAGGGAGCAGCTGCAGCAGCTACTGGAGAAAGAAATGAGATGGTCTCACGATGGCTCTCCCTCATTCTGCAGCGCTGCTTATGTCACCATGGCAGAGAAATAGGGGGCCTTGGACTGCTGGTACACGCTTCTGCCTGTGAAGGAGGGCTGGCAGGCCGAGTCACTGGTGAAGAAAGATGATGGAGGGTTCCATCACCTGTCCATCATGTGAGCCTGCCAACCATGTCCCAGCTCGATTTCCCTCCGCTCTTTTGATTGCAGAATAATCTCTTGAGAGAAGCAAGGTCCCGCAGGTCATCTCAGCAGCACCATTCCCTCAGGATCGAACCTCCCGACCTGGAAAAGGAGCAAGAAAAGATGTTAAAATCTGGGAGCACAGCACCAGCTCTTATAGATCACAAACATCTTCTTTTGTTGTGTGGGTTTTAGCCATGTGTGGGAGATGTGTATTATCCTGCCAGCGCCAACACTCCAAAAGTTCACTCCAAACTAGTCCTTGCATTCACCTACACAAAGGAAGAGCTGCCAATTCCCCCTACACATGCGCACCTAACTCCTGCATGTGCAAACAAACACACACACACAAAAAAAAATTGCTCACGCAGCCTCCACACAATCAATAGGCAGAATGTGAGTGACAACAAAGCCTTGAGGCGAGCCAATTCTCAATTCAGTCCAGTCGGGAGTAGTGTGACTGAATAGTGAAGCCATCACCCGCGGGGACACTCGCCTTCTATTTCACTCAAATCTTCAGAAGTCTCAAAACTGAAATGAAGTACAGGAGAAAAACGAGCTTGTGGAAGGGAAGTGATCCAAGAGCAGAGGTGTGGATGACAGCGACAGACAAACCTGGCAACAGAAGCATTCTTCAGTTGGGGAGAAAACCCTTTATCGCACTTAATATACACCCCCACACCTATCATAATACACCGGCACTTCAGTCAATCTCCATCAAGCCAAGTGTGAAAAGAACAAGATACGGTATGAGAACAGTGTGAGCCAGTCACTTATAAAAACACCACTTCTCCATTTAGAGGCCCTGCTGTAGAAGTGAGAAGGAGCATCATTACCTTTGCATGGAAATGTTCTGTCCATTAGGCTTAAGCTATCAAGGTTCACACACACATTTAGACACTTCCTTTATAAAACCCCAGATAACCATTAGAGTAAAGTCACAACTCTCTCAATGTAAAGACATTAAACTGTGACCAACAAACCCATCAAGACTCATCACACACAAATCAGACATAAAGTGGATTTGATAATGTCATCAAAGGGTTTATAAGCAGCACCATAAATCAAGCTTTAATTAAAGGTGAGGGACATTAGAGTTAAAAGAGCGCCCATACTATCCTGAGCAGATGCTATAGGCTACAACCATCCTTCTAGTAGCATTACAAAAAGGGGTGGGACAAAATATTAATATGGCAATTATGGATGTAGATTATCACCAGTATTATATCTCAATCTGCAGATGTTTGCTTAAAAAGTTAATTATCTGGATCAGCAGATATAAACATTCCTGCCATTATTTACAAACAATTATCGGCTCTAAATACCAGCCTGTATTGACTTTTAATATCAGCAGCATGTATGCAAATGTTTAAATAGTTTTAGGCTGGAGCAACAGACTAGTGCCAGCTCATGTCTTTTAGTTCGTTCATCCTCATTCGTGAAAATTTATAGTGTATTTTAATTCCCTGCGATGTGGTGCTTTTTTTTTCATCCTTAAGCTGTACAGTGTGTTTGGAGGGCTTAGGTTTAAGGTCTGAAATGCATACTGAAATGTAGGTATCAATACTGAGATCAGCTAAAGTGAATCTGTAATTACTGGCATATTGGATATTTAAAAAACAAAACAAACAAAAAAAAAACAACAAACAAACAAAAAAAATTGCAGGGCGCAGATTTCAGAAATTTCAAAACACCACACTCCAATATAAGACCTGAAATTCTTCGGGGGACCATCAATAGTCCCTTGCACAACCACAACATAAGACTTAAATATTTACCTTTTATTTATCTGAATTTAGTTTTGTAAACAGGTAATTTCAATGCAGTCTTTGCTGTTAGAAACATTAAGTTTCCTTTTCTAATATTCATTTCTGTAAATATACTTTGTTGACCCACAGACTTTTCAGAAGTAGCATAAATGTCTTTGATAAAGTAGAATGAACAGAGGGTCACTGATTAATCCAACACCAGTAAAACTGTGACACTGATAAAATCTATGATAAAAATGTAACATGAGTGAAAACTCCGAGCAGTGAAACTCCTGAAACTTAAAATAACACATAGTAATGTGTTTTATGATAACATAACATTTTTTTTTTTTCTATGATTTGAACATGACCTATGAAAATGAAAATGACCACTTATGGCCCACCTTCAGTCCCTCTTGTACCCACCAGTGGGCCATAACTTTGGGAAGCTCTGGCTAAGTGGTTAGGTTGTGCCCGATGTGCGTGAGCAGCCAAGTCTGGCCTGTGGCTCTGTCATTCCCTACTCTCTCATCCACTGTCCTGTCTCTCTAATGAAGGCAAAAAAGCCCCGCATTTTGTAGTCTAAAGCGTATTAAATATCAAGATATCACTCACTACATAATGTTATTGTAAAATATCAAGTACCATAGAACGCCTGTATTGTGGGCAATGTATCATGCATTGTATTATGAGTAATCAGTAAATGGATATCCTCAGCCTTACAGAGGAGAAACTGCATTTATTCCACTATTTCTTTTTTGTTTTTTTTTTTAAGATTCATTTTTTGGGCATTTATGTGCCTTTATTGGATAGAGGAGGACAGTGGATAGAGTTGGAAGGAGGGTCAAGAGTGGGGCAGAGACATGCGGTAGAGGGCCTCAGGCCGGATTTGAACCCGGGTTGCCCGCGCACATGGGGAGCGCCTTTAACCACTAGGCCACCTGCTCCCCATTCCACTATTTCTTTGAAAGATTTCTTGACAGATACCTTTTGGTCAGTGAAGTTAGGTTTCATGACGGCACAGCCCTACACCAAAAGGTAAATTAAGTCCATATAGTGTCCCTTTAATGTACCCAAGGTCAACACTCTTCTGACCAACCTCTCAAGCCTTACAAGCTTTACAAGATGCTTGAAATCTCCCTCTGAGTGTGGTAAAAGAAATCACACTTTGTTTTTTTTTCTCTGAGTCGTGTCCAAAAACACTCTTCACAGGGCGGCACAGTAATGTAAAGAGGCCGTGAAGAAACAGTGGGCGTTCAGAGAATGTATCACAGCGCTGCAGACAAAAACCAACAGCACTGGTCGCTTGAAGATCCCCCCGGTATGTTGTTTGTTTGCTTCTGAGGGAACCGGGGTCTGTGCCAGGGCATATCAGAGTATGATTAGCCACAGGAAGTGACTGCGGCTGGAAACATGGGTGCAGGAGGGAAGACAGGAGATGACTTTTAACACGACACTAGGGCCTTTACTTTTTAAAGGTCTTCTTAGGCAAAGAAACAGTGTGAATACTTAAAAAATAAGCTTCTAATGATAGTGTAAAATATTTAAGATACTTGGTACGAGAAAATCCCCACATTTCATCAGCCTGCAGATGGTATGAGGGGGCACAGTGTGCCTATTTAAAACAAACAGGAAAGAACAGAAAAATGTGTCAGAGACATGCCGCGAAAATAAAAATAATAAAGGAGATGATACATTTTTTTCAGTTTGTATCGATGACATTCTACCACAAAATCAATGTGAATGAGTCCAGATGACTGATCCGTGTGAGCACCAGTGGGCAGTAGTTAAGTCATTCACCAAATTTCAGGGGAAGTAAAATCTGTATCTGAGGAAGTGTTAAAATAAAGAATGATCTAATATATGGCTTTTGGATTATGTTGTGTCTTCTTTTAAGGTATGAAAGATGTCCTACAGTACAGTGTACATGTACACATTTCTGCTAGTGGATCAAAGAAATTTATTTTCTCTTACTTCAGGAAAACTCTGACATGTCAAAGATGATCATTCTCCTATATTTTACTCAGCCGGAGTATTTACAGTCATGCACAGTAGCCTACAAGCATGACAAGTACAGACATGGCAGGGCAAATGTTTGCTACCAAAATAATAGCTCATTATGCAAGGAGAGAGGGATGTCTTAACTGATGATCACATGGCAGACAAGTTATGATAAGCACCTCTAAGATGCAACAAGTCTAACACTAAACTTGTACTACAGGATGCATGTAAAATACCAGTCTGACAATAAAAACCTCACCCTACTACTATTTTTCCCCGTATAAGAATGATCCTGACCAAAATATGTTACTTATCAATCTGACGAAAATCTGTTGTAGCAGTGACCTTCAAAATTCTTAAATGCAAATAGTTTGGCACATGCAGAACTCTTCCAAGACCTGGTTGCCCAGCCAAACTAAGCAATCAGGGGAGAAGAGCCTCAGTAAGAAAGATAACCAAGAACCTGATGGTGACTCTGAGCTCCAGGGATCTTGTGTGGAAATGGGACAAAGCTCTTGAAGGACAACCATTACTTCAGCCCTCCACTGATCTGAGCTTTATGGCAGTGGCTAGACAGAAGCCTCTCCTCAGTGAAAAAGTCATGAAAAGTCTGACTAGAGTTTGCAAACAAAGCACCTTAGAGACACTCAGACTGTGAGAAACAAGATTCCCAGGTCTGATGAAACTAAAATTGAACTGTTTGGCCCCATTTCTAAACATTTTTTCTGGAGTAAACCAGGCACTGCCCATCACCTGACAAATACCATCCCAGCAGTGAAGATTGGTGGTGGCAGCACCATGCTGTGGGGGTGTTTCTCAACTGCAGGGACTGGGAGACTGGTCAGAGTTGAGGTAAAGCTGAATGGAGCAAAGCACAAAGATATCTTCAATGAAAACCTGTTCTGCAGCACTCAGGTCGTCAGGCTGGGCTGAAGGTTCACCTTCCAACATGACAATGACCCTAAGGAGTGGCTTAGAGACAACTATGAGTGACCATCCAACCGGACTGACCTTGAGAGGATTTACAAAAACGAATGGCAGAAAATCCCCCAATCCAGGTGTGCAAAGCTTATTATGTTGTATTCAAAAAGACTAACAGTTGTAATTGCTGCCAAAAGTGCTTCAATTTAGTCCTTAATAAAGGGTCTGAATACTTAAATACTCAAAGTGATATTTCAGTTATTTTTTCTTTTTAATGCATTAGAAAAAAACAAAACAAAACAAAACAAAACAAAAATTTCCCTTCGTCATTATGGGGCCCCAGTAAGAGAAAAAAATTATTTACAGATAGTAGCATCAGGCTGCAACATACAATTAAAAAACTTGAAGGGGGGGCTGAATACTTTCTGAATGTACTGTACATATACGTACATAATGTCATGGTGTGTTCAAATGTAACAGCAGGAAAATAAAAATTCAGGACAGAATGATCATGAAGCTGGGGATGTTGGGGGCTTTGTCCTTCATTTTCATCAAAGTGTAGGCTGTAGTAGGTAACTTTTGGAAAAGTGTGTGGAACTGGCAATTCAATTTCAGTCATTTTCACATGATTTTGCCTTATCTTCTTTTCTTGGAAAAAAAGACAGTTCTTCCAAGAAAATGAGGTACATCCTCAAGAAATTACCAATGTTTCTATTCAATTTTGGGAAAACAAAGTAAAAGGAAAGTGTATGCATGCCCTTCTGTAAATGAATGCCTTTAAGATATTTTTGTTTTGTCCGTTTCTTTATTTAATCATGTTTTGTTTCATCTACGGTCCAAACTACAACATTCTCCATTTAATATATCAATAAGGTTGATTTCTTTAAAAATTTGGGTCACAATTTCTCATAAGGAGGTGGTGATGAGTCCTGAAGCCCAACCAGCTGATAAGCACTGATTTAGTGCATCCTGGACTTCAGACAAAAATAGAAATCATCCCTTTCCTCATAAAGCATTTGCAATTTTTTGGCCGTTCACAAGCTGCATTGTTAACTCGCCAAGACTTCTCTTCATTCCTGTCTTTGCTGGCGCATTGCTGCATTCTTCCTCCTGCCTGATTATCCATGGAGCAGTGAGAGCGCATCACAGGAGGAACATGTTTCATGTCACCCTAGCTCACTGGCCTGACACAGGTTTAATGGTTTAATATCCACTCATAAAAACATTACACAATAGCTCTGGGAGTCTAAAGATCACCACATTACCTTTGATTGCTTGTTTTCCAGACCTGCCTACATTCTATATTTCATATTTTTTGCCTGTTAAATCATATTAATGCAAGGAAATTACTTTATTAATGATGCAACAGTGATTTAAGACACATATCCCAGCTCCACTCTTTAAGAGGTAATCTTATAGTCGTTTTCTTTTAATGATTAATCAAGAGAAAGACTTCATTTGCAGGGAGATGATGAGCTCCAGCCTGACTTTAATGATACTGTTGACACGGCCAGGGAGCAGATTAAATGGTGACACAACACAAACAGAGCAGAAGCACTGACAAAAAAACCCTCACTTCATGCCCAGTTCGCAGCGGTGATGACCGCCTCCTAATGTTGACCTTCAGACTGAGATACAAAGAACTAAAGGAGGGGGGCAGGGAAGGAGGGGTGGTGGTCTGTGTGAGGGGGTACAAGAGAAGCTGATACAAATAGAAGGAATGCTCAAGGCCCTGAGTGTAAAGCTCTGAGATCAGGCCAGCTAAATAGAGTACAATACATTAGGCACTAATGGAGATGTGGATCTGGTGCTGACTGGATGGATAATGGATCTCAAATATCTGCACGCCCATCTCACCTAATGCTTCCTCTCCTTTTTGTGCCATATATACCTTTAAAGAAGCCAACATACAACCACAAATGCCTCTGTCCTCCACCCAACAATGTAATAGATGCAAAAATGCAGAGGAGGAAGTAACGAGGATATGAATATTTCATGCTCAGAAGCGGCTGATGAGAGGTATAGCCGGCAGCAGACATATCCGTAAGGTAAAGCGCAGCCAAAAGGTGTGTAGGAACCAGATTGTTTCAGTCTGCCAAGGAGAGTCAGTGTCTTAACTCATGCATAAAGGGGGGAGGCAGATGGAGACAAATGCGTATCTGATAGCCAACCTTTTTTTCGTTCTCAGTGATGGAAACATCCCAGGCTGAATATGAGCTCTGTAATTGCATGCGTGGCCTAGAAGTCTTTCTAAATGGAGATGGCATGAGGGGTAATAAGAGTGGAAGGAGGAGAAAAAAGCAAAGGGAAGGAGAAAATGATGAACTACCAAACCTTGAAAAGAAAAAAAACAAAAAACAGATTGCTGGAAGAAATGTGTGGCAAATTTGCCCTGAGGTGACCATCAATCTTACAGCCTTACAAACATCAATTAAAACACGTCCCTCTTTATTTTGTAGCAGCTGAAAGATGGCGACGGAACAAAGTGGAGGCATAAACAATAGCAGGTGATGGCCAAGAGGACGGGCTAATGTTTTTCCTCAGAGTGGGTGGTCACTCAAACCTGCTCCCTCTTCTTCATGGGAAGCCGGCCAGAAGCATACTGCTAGATTAATGAGGGAAGATGAGGAACAGGGGGGACGGAGCCTGGTGCTCAGCTGTAACAACTCTCTGGATAAACAACGCCAGAGCTGGCCATATGTAGCTTCACACGTCCTGCTCCTCTTCCCTCCCTTCCTCCCTCTGTCCCTCTTCGACGCTGCTGTTGCGAAGTGTGAATGAGCCCAAGTGTCCCAGGGCTCAAGAGGTGAGTCAGTACATTAACACCGTCCGGCTAGCTATGGGTGTTCCTTTTCGTAAAATAAACTTTTAATGGAGCGCTCGATCTGCTTCAATCTCAGGAACCAAACAGTGTCACCTTTTCTTCCCTCCCTGTGCGTTTCCCCTAACCCTTCCCCTAACCCCTTGACTGACAGAAATAAACGATGACCCTTTCGTGTTCAATCACCACAGGCCTTGGCAACCGCACGTCCTCCATGGAAACACCAGAGTTACAATGTGTTCAGGGGCATGGAAACACTGCAGAAGGAAATAAGAGGGGAGAGCAGTAATCCATACGGCGCTCATCAAAAGGCTACTGTTGTTGTCACTTTTGTGTATTGATGTACCAAAGTGGCTCAATCGCAGCGGAGTCAGACCCCAGAGACTCATTAGAAGATCTACAAATCTAAATTATCTCACAACAAAGCACAGAGTTTTGTTTGTATTTATTCCTGAACAAACAGTGCTGAGCTTTTGTGAAAACACTCGGCCCTGACAAACACAAAAAACACGTTTGGTCTGGCTGTCTGATTTGCACACCCGGGTGTGGGTCAAGGTTAAATGGGTAAGAGTGACGCTGGTGTAATCCCTAATTTGTAATCCTTTAAATCTCAACACTACAAACAGTTCCAAATGTGCTTATGCCAGCTGTGTTACTGTTTGAGAAGCCTTGAAGGGATTAAGAGGAGACACAATAGAGTAACAAAGGCCAGGATTTAGTTTTATTTAGAGAGTTTGAGAGACCATGTTGCTCCTCACTTTAATGACATGGTCCAAGTTCAACTCAATCCAGACCACAGAGGAGTTTTTGTGACTAGTGATGTTCCTGGGTTTATAATTTCACATCTGATTAGACACAAATTGTAACACGTCTAGTCAACTTGTCTATGATGATGCTGAGATTACGGTAGCAGTAACACAACGTATCACCAAAGACATGACCCTAGTAAGTGTTGTTGAAAAGCCAGGATTTTAAAAAACTCATAAAGACATTTGACCCAAAGCATAATTTGGCTTGGCCTGTTTTCTTTTTGACTGAGTTGTCAGAGAAAAAGTGCACAACACCGACAACTAGAAGTTCAAAAGTTTGTGCCTCCATAAACACAAACACAATTGTCCCCCAGTGATCACACAGGAACCATCCTTGCACAAAGTATGATATAGATGCTCACAGAACTTATTAGAAACTCATCAGCAGAGAAACCAGACTAATGTAATCAAAGCTGTCAGCCTGAAAGGGTGGACAAGACTGCAATGTTGTGACCATCAGCATCTTGTGATGCAGCAATTTAGAGGAGATTTTAAAATGCTGTGATGTATAACATGTATCGTGATATAGCCAAAATATATCATGATATTAATCTTTAGGCAATATGGCCCAGCCCTAATTGGGAGGATAACCCGACACAGCCTCTGGACAACTTTATTCCCATTTCATGATCACAATATTGCTAAACCACTCTGTTCCTGTGCCAAAGCAGTCAGCAATTAGTTATAATGGATTAAAGAGCACTGTTTCTGAGCAGCTAGTGACTACTAGTGGCGGCAGGCAGCTTAGGTGGCACATTTTACTGCGATTGTGGGGCTGAAATAATAAAAAAACTGTTAATAATTAGTTGGACCGACTTGTGATGTTTGCACCAACGACAAAGGGATCTGAATTTAATTGTTTAGCCCACTAATCGTGTGTGCCCTTATTTATGGCCATGACACTTTGTTTCAATTCCTTATAAAAACAGATCAAGTCAAAGCTACTGCAAATCTGTCTCTTTATTCAGCCTCCTACCTTTACTTTGGAGAGATTAAACTCCAAAAAGGGAGAATTTTCACATTTCCTTTGAAACACATCTGAAGCAACAAACAGCACATGAGACAAGGAAGCTCCTTTGCAACACTTCAGTGCCACAGTAGCAGCTTTTCCCCTCTGAGACAGCCTTGGTGTTTATCGATAAAGAATCAATCAGAAATTTGAATTCCATTTTATGCAGTCATTGTGGCTGCAGCTATTAAAGGCTCGGGCCGTGAAATAGCGTGGAGCGCAGGCGGCGAAACCTCAGTCCTGCTTTCGCCTCCCACCCTTCGGCCCATCTGAATGCACAAGCAGGCTGCTCCATTTTAGTTGCAAACATTTACAGCGACACTTTTCTCTCCCTCTGTCTCATCAATTCATTTCGTGCCACTGCGTGAAGGACAGAGGACTCGGGAGGGAAATGTAGTTTTGCCTTCTAATTCTCCAGAAAGTGACTTTCAGACCATTTCCCCTTACCAAACCATGCGGCTGAATTATCACATCATTTTTCAGCACCTCAATTTACTGTCCCCGAGACTGAGGCAATTTCACAGAAGAAAAACGCCTTTCCTCAATTTGCCCGTGCCCCTCCAATTACATCTCAAGGCCCTACTTGAAGACCTCAGTCCCAGCACTGTTGTAATTGAAATGATTGCAATGTTATTCGTTGACACAGTAATGGGAAAAAAAGGCAGAGACGCGTCTTCAAATCCAGACCAGGGAGAGCAATCTCTTCCTAAGAGCAATTATGAACAGAATGGCAAGACAGCTAAAGTGTGTTCAATGACAATTAGAGAGAACTGGAGCGTTTCTGTACTGTAACTATACTGTATACTCAATAGCAGGAAAAGCAAAATCCTGCCCTTAGACTCCCATTAGAGAGATGGTGTCAGATCCCATCACTGCAGATATCATCCTCCATGAAAATAACCTAAGCAGGCATATGCATAATGGCATGATTACACATTCATGTTATGTGGGGACAAACAGGACCAAGATGAATTAAAAAAACAGGAGGGCAAAGGCAGAGAACACACTATACTCTCCGAATCTTTTTGTTATGAAACCCTGCTTTTATCAGGACTTGGTTCCATCTTCCTTTTGATCTGAGATCTCGAGCAGGAGAGATCTGAGAGCTGCAGGAAGTGTAAAATGGATTACCTCACAGTGTGAAAAGCAGTGCATGGATGAGCTGTGGGAGTAACGGGGAAACTGTGGCAAGGTGGAGACGAAGCGGGGAGGGGGGTCATTAGGGAACAGTGGAGCCGAGATGTGAAATGGAGGAGACTTTTCTCGATGGAATTACTCCCCTGGGTGGTGAGGCAGAGTGGAGGGAACAGAACCTGCACCTTCATCAATAGCCTCGATCACTTAAACGCAGCACGTAAAAAGCACAGCACACACATATGTATATATACCCCCCACCTCTCTTGCTGCTGATAACCACCGACAGTTAGCTACCACAGTATATCTATTTATAGACACACTGTGCCCCATTTACAGGCAGGGGGACACTGGATCTCAACAATAAAAAACAGTTTAGACCGTGTTAGCTGTCATTTGTATACTGCAGGCCTTTATTAGCAAGAAAGATGTAGCTGAGCAAAGAAGAGAGAAAAGGCAGATACACATAGAAACTCTTTAACATTGACTACATCAAGATAAACAGTGCAGTGCATTCTGATTGCTCTTAAACTATTCGCTTCTTCCTGATACCTCAATGAAAACTAATTTTCAAGCAACCCCAAAACAATGTATTAAAGGCAGCTTTGAGTCTTCACACGTCTGCTTCCACTGCAGCACTGTTGTTCATAATCATCGCATGATTTTACACCTGAAACCTGTTGATTTATTAAAGGTGCTAATAAATTATTGTATTGATTCAGAGCATTGACTGGCCTACATGGCTGCTCCTATGCGGTTTTCAAACTTTTACCCTGAGATCAAGTTAAAATCCCACACCAGATCCATATTTGTGCAAAATAGCCTCTATAACTGTGTTACAGTATCTTAAGTTGTTGTATAGTTGGCACACTAGGCATTGGTTCCCTAAATTTTTCTTCATAGAAGAAGATATTATCAAGCTTGCCACCCTTCACTACTCACTAGTGTTACACAGTATACCAAAGTTTCCAGTATTTTTGGCACTTTTGATTCAGTAATACCAGAATTCTGGCATTTCCTACCACTCATTGGCCAAATATGGCTCTGGTTCAAGTGACCGATAGAGTATTATGCAGGCTGGAAGAGTTAAAAAGTTTTACGTGGATCGCCACAAGATGGCAGTGTGAGCAAGCTAGGCAGAAACAGTGTACATGGTAGACAGTTTCAGTCATCCATTCAAGCTTCAGTTATTAGAGGAAGCATGTTCGCCACTAACAACAACAGCCAGCCATCTACCATAATACCTCTGCATCCTGCACAAATGGACAGAATGAGCCACCGTCTCCGAGCAACAGAAACAACAAGACTTACTAAACCTGCATGCTAAGGCTGCTACCAAACAGTTATAACAGCACACACTTACAAGACAACCGAGCAGCTCTGTGACAAACACACAGACTTGTACAAGAAGTACAAAACACACCAGATTAGTAGGGATGTGACGAGAAGATATGAGACAAGACTTGGGCCCATGAGACACATGACGAGACGAGATTTTACACTTTTTTTTCTTTTTTTTTGGAAATAAATATATGAGTGGAAAATACGTCCTTTACAGTCATATTTGCGAAGCATTCTGGTCTATTCAGAAAAATTTAAACTTACTCCTCTTGTACTGAATAGGCTATCAATGCTTACACACAGTTTTTCTTGTCTAACTCTGACTCAGACTGGACATTTTAATGCTCTTCAAATCAGACCTTTTATTTTAATATTCTACCACATCTTTATTTTACTACACCATGCACCCATTGCTTGAACAATAATAACAATCAAAGCATTTAGATTATTTTGAAAGTAATTACAACAGACCTAAATATAAAGAGTATATCAGTAAAATCAAACTATTTCTTATCCTCTTTGAGGACATCCATATTTACACTCAAAGGAAATATTTCAGTCAAAAACACATTTGTTTGTTTTTACAGTAATTTAGAGAAATGGCTTTAATTATCATTTCATGGTCTTTTTTTTCTTGATAAGAGCTTTCTCAGTGTTGGACACGATGCACAGATGAGTGTGTCTCTGCTCTGTCTGCTGTCAGATATCAAACAGGGATGATTTAACTGGAGCTAGAACTCTCGCTTTTTGGAGCTAACAATGGACTCCATGGAACTCAAGAGTTTGTTTTGCTAAGTTTACTCTTGCAGTATAAAACGGCCCGTTGCGATACACGTTAAGCTTCTGATCAATGATACGTACAGCGAACAGCTGATGGACGTGTGACGAGAGATGGTGAGAAGAGAAGGAGACATGACAGAGCAGTGACTGAGTCAATGTTACAAAGTCACAAATAGCAGCACTATGAGCGAGTCTGCACACATACACAAACTTGCAGAGACCGCACAGGTTTCCAGCAGCAGCATTTAATCATTTCGAACTGATGAGCTTATTACGCATTTGCAGATGATGTACAGCCCCGAGCCCCAAGCGAAGGAGGGGGCGGGGGATGGAGCGTGATCTGAATGGGTCACGGATCAGCTCCGTTTCTTCATTAGCTGTCAATTTCAAAGTGACTATGGCATCTTTGTGATCTTTTATAACTTCCAGTAATATTTTTTTCTGTCAGGAGAGCTGCTGCTCCTAATGTCTGGGCAATATTGATCTTGTGAAATGATTTTCACCTCAACGAGACATCTCGGGATATCTTGATCTTGTCACACCCTTACAGATTAGCACAGAAGCTAGCAGGTTAGCTGCTAGTAAGCAAATGGGTTGCTACATTATGCTATATGACAAAAGTAACAGCAAAACACTGAAGTTAATGTTTGAATGTGTAAAGGGGCAGACCTTTATCCTACGAGAGATTTTAAGCAATCAGATGTTTTCGTATGAGAGTTACATCAAATTCCTATGAAACTGGCACAATACCAAAATGCTCACCGTCAGTGGTGAGGTGTCATTCAGAGAAACATGTCAGGTGAGTCCAGAAGGCTTTTATGAAGGTCTCATGATGACCCATATGCAGAAAAAAATTATGAGCCTCAGTTGTATGGTGTGCTGGGGCTGACTGAAGTGATTTAGGAGGGGGAAAAAAATGTTGTAATCAACATGCACAAAAGCACTAGAATACATACATTTTCACCAGGATTGAAGCATCTGGGAAATTTGGTGAGTTTAGGGGAATGTCAAGGCCTCCAAATTAGCAATTTTTTGCTGAAATAGAAGAGAAATGCCTTCAGTTTCAATAGTGTCCTGTTGGTGCTCAGGCCCTAAAAATGTACTTCATAAAGTCAGTGAGTTTCATAGTTTTGTTGTACATGAACAAATGCATACTACCAAATAATTTATTAGACAAAGAAGGAGTTAACATGAAATAATCTTTTTGATGCATTTTTTTATACTTCAGGTTGTTAATAGCTCAGACTTTTGATGTTAATAGAATACAACATCTGTACATATCTGTGATTTTTTTTTCAGGGTTCCAGTTTTGAACAAGTACACCCAACAAGTCTTCTGCAAGGTATCAAGGACAACAGAGCAACAGTGTGATGTGCAAATCCAGACAGATACATAGACAGACGCCAATTATAGTAGTAAGATGTGGCTGTCCGACCTAACTACTTAACTCCTGTGGCTGAGTGTTAGCCCAATCAATCAGACAGAACCAAGTAGGAATGCAACGAAGTATCAGTTAAACATCCATTTGTGCTGATATTGGCATTTCCAGACACTGGCCTGTCAAAATACACCAATGTAAGACGCAGATGAGTATTTGTCATGCAACATTAATGAAGTGCAGCTAATTTAGCCATATCTAACAACAGATTCAAAAAAGAATTTCCTTCACTGGAAAAGAAGTGGGCTATTGCATAACTCCAGTTTGTTTTCACAGTCAAATATGAAAGAAAATGTCAGCAGTGTGGGAGTCCCTGGGAAAGATCAGCAACATGAAGTTTATAAGGCATGTTCCAGTGACATTTCAAGAGGAAGACTGCTAACAATTCAAAAATATAAAATATAGCTCACCTGAAAATCAGATGCCAAGAATAAAGAAGTATTTAGAAAAAAGAAACAACTTTGGTATTGTAACTGGCAAATGACAAAATTCTTTTACACAGCAGCTCCGGTATCGGCCCTGATTTCAACAGTTCAATAAAGGATAGACAAAATACAGACTAAACTGACTCCTCCTTTAATGCTCTGCTTATAATTTCCCTTAACGTCACAGATTTTTCGCCAGCAGAAACAGGAAGAAAAATACAACAGTACTTGCCACAGTATACATAATAATGATCCTTCCCTTGCTTGTTTGATTGATGGATCATTCTGCATGGTTTGTATAATGTCAGTGACATGTTTATATATTGCAATTATGGTAAAGACCTTAAGCAAGAAAACCCCACCCTCCCTGTGTAAGGAAGTAAAAAAAAAAAAAAAAAAGCTCACTTCCAAGAATGGTGGCTTGCTCTCTCTATTGGATTTCTCAGCAGAGAAATAGGCTTGTAGTGCCTCAGACAGCCAACGCCAAGCACAGGGAGGTGGTGGCAGAGAGAGGACGGGGCTGGTCATTTATCATTTTTGTCAGAGTGGTAGAAGGGGGAGTTGGGGCAGGAGGGGCTTTCATATAAATTGAGTGTAGGTGGAATCAATGTGGCGTTGTTGGTGAGGAAGAGGGGGAGAGGGAGCCAGATCAATGCTGGTGGGAGTGACTGTTTGTTCCCATTGTTTATCTACTGTCATCTTAGGACGCCGCTGAAGGACAAGGAAGCACGGCGAGAAGCACAATGTCTCCATTGGGACTTAGGATTGTAATGGGTCTCCTCCTTATACAGACAATGGGCATCACTCAGAGGTGAAAGTCAAACTGTTTGAGGATAATGCAATTCTCTATGTGTGTGAATATGTGAGTGAGCGTGGGAGTTTAGGGGGGCTCTGAGTGGAAGAGGCAAGCAGAGATAACAGCACTTGTGAGTGTGGCTTCATGCTGCAGGGTCTGCTGATCAAATCAACTTCCCATT
This sequence comes from Cheilinus undulatus, assembly GCF_018320785.1. Classification (NCBI taxonomy): domain Eukaryota; kingdom Metazoa; phylum Chordata; class Actinopteri; order Labriformes; family Labridae; genus Cheilinus; species Cheilinus undulatus. Next base: position 23,978,930 of record NC_054874.1, on the reverse strand, counting down.
CAGCAGAGGAAACCCATCCCAAGCTTCACCGAACCTCTGAATAAAGCACAACAGTTTTATTAAGACTTTTACACCTGCAGCGCAACGGCAATAACAGATCTGCTGACCTGAGGTGAACTAAGGATGCTATCAAACAACAACAAAGCTTGCAGAGACCGAGGATGAATAAAAAGAAAAACCATCAAACTAATAATAAAATCCCCCAGGCATGCTGTAACACAGGCTGTGGCACACACATAAACAGTATAACTGTCTAATCTACTCTATCAATCTGGGAGAGATTGAGGAAAACAACCGGGTAGAGGTTGTATCTTGGAGTGTAATAGTTAGAAGTACAATACCAGCTCATGAAATGACGATAAGCCAGATTCATGATGCCGCCCAGTGAATTTTCAGGTATTATTATTCCCAGGGGAGCCCTGCTTCCCCCCTCCTCTTTTCACACCTCCCTCTTCCATCTTCCCTTCTTTCATGTCCAGATAAGAAGCGGGCCCGCACTGATCCGACTGTGATTCGCACAGCAGAAATGCGTTCCCATGGGAATATCACGGTGCGGAAGAATAGCTGACACAAGAGATGAGATTCTGTTGTGCTGCCCATATTTTGCCTGCGAGATCAAACGGATAGGATTTTTCCTCCCTGCATGAAAAATGCACTCGTAATCATCAGCTCACTTTCGGAGTGCAATCAAGAACAACAGATAAGTGGATGGAAGTGGAAATTTGTCTGGAGGGCTGTATACAGTAATGCTCCACATAAACAAACAGAGCACACTTGACACGTGCCCCTATTGTGGTAATTTAAGGCAGTAAATGTGTGAAAACTAACTGCAGAGAAACACCCCGCCTCATGATTGGCTTATCGCAATAACGATAATTACTCTCCCAACTGTAGCTTCAGTCATGAATCCCATTACAAATTCTATGTGTTTGTATGAGGCTTGGTTTCTGCTCTGTACATCTCTCATTTTGTGCCTCAGTTGTCACTCTTAAAGCAGCCATGATCAAAACTGAAGTCCAGCTCCACACCTCCAGAATGTATGATTGCTCTAATATGACGTAAAAACAAAAAAAGAGGCTTTCTTTTTAAATTGACACATATGGATGACTCCAGAAAACTACTGGCATGCATTATATATGTGTTAGCTTTACATGTGCTATGTCATTATTAGAAAAAAAGCAAAATTTATTACAGTTAATGACTGAGCATTCTTTGTCCAACTCACTGGCCAAAGAGCACAAGTTAAACAGAACAGCTTTGTTTACAAACAGATGTTTAGTAAGTAGTCCAGCTGCATCCAGACTAAACAGTCATAGACTGTATATTAAGGTGGATGGAAAAAGCAGCAGTCTGGGAGTGAAGCCAAAAGACCGCAGAATAGGCCATAAAAATTAATCCACATGCTCCAAGTTAAAGGTCACATATCTTACCCTTTTAACACAAGTTTATATTGGTCTCAGAGGTCCCCAACACATACCTGTTAAATTTTTTGCCGAAAAACACTTCAGTACTGAATTTTTTCAAGTCTTAAAAACCCTCTGTGTCAGCCCTGCTCAGAGAGAGCTGTTTCTGTGTCTGTGGCTTTAAATGTTAACGAGATGTCTGACTCCACTCCTTTCAGGAAATGGTAGTGGTTTAATGGATGTAGTTCTCCTGATCCCCTTCTCAGCTGGCAGCTGAGAGAAAGATCAGGAGAAGAGGGAGGAACTTTCTACCAAGCGGGGAGGGCCAACCAAACCTGGGGGCGGGGCTAACACCCTACATGACAACATGAGGGGAAAATCTGAGAACAGCTTGTTTTAGTACACATTTTCTGAAAGGTATGTATGTGTGTGTGTGTGTGGCTTTTATGAGAAGAACTTGCTGGAAGTAACTCATTAATTTAACTTTAGCAGAGTTGTCAGTGAGTGTGTGGAACAACTTTGTTTATAAGTGCTTTAAACTGTTTTTAAAGACTTTAGTATATGAACACTGCAGCACTGAGCTCAAGACAAACTGAGTTGATCAATTGCTGCATATAGTTTGTGTTAAAGCCCTAAAGAGGCCAACAGCGGTGCTCCACAAAGTGAGCACACTGAATAAAACAATTGATGCCACAATATATCGTCATGCGCACTTTGCCAATATGTGAATTGATACAGATTTTATAGAACCAATATGGCCGTAAATGTGTTGATGGGAGTTTTAAAACACACATCCCCTATGGCGCAGTCAGTTGGTACACAGACCGGAAACATGAATCTTAACGTTTATCTACAGCCAACAGGCTAAAAGTAAACATACCAGATCATTTCCAGTTTCTTCAAACAGCAGATAGTCAGGTTGGACATGAGTCATGCAAGCTGGAAGACGGTAAACTACAAATACTGCAGAAACACCAAACTTCATTGACACAACACCAGACTTATTAGCAGTTAGCAACAACAGCTAGGCTCACAAGGCTAAGCAGTGTCATCCCATTCAGCATTGAATGATGCTGTACACTCAAAGTTCCCCTCAACTTCTGATCAGGAGATCATAAGCAGCACTTTATGCTTTATTTAGCACTGATAAAGGCATCACTTAAGTGGGGTGACTTTTCTCCGGTATGATCATACAGATGTGCTAACCAGTACTAATAAGGGCCACTTACGAGGAAGTTGCCTTTGCTGTTGTGTCACCCAGCTTGCTATGCAACTAAAGCCAGAGGCCTTGCTAGAGAGGTTAAACCTTTGTGTACTGTTTATTATTTTCTTACTTATTCTTATTTTTAACAAAGTATCTGAACCAACAGAATTTTGCTACACATGTAATGGCAAAATGAGTTGAAATTTAGCCTAAAAACTGTACACAGTGGGCAAGTAATGAAATAATCCTGTAAGATAACTTCCACATCAAGTATTTGCAGCAACCCCTGACTAAAATACAGTCAGCAAACACAACTCTCACTTCTCTGGCAGGAATTGCACCACAGAGACAAAAATATATTCTATACAAAGATTTTTTTTCATTGAAATGTAGAAGTTGCATACATGCTTGAATAACAGCAGAGGCAGACACACAGAAGCTCTAAATCTGGCACAGCAGCATATTTGTACAGAGGGATGGTAGCGTGAAGGCCACCAAGAGGCCTATAGCAGCTCTGAAGGATCTGCAGTTTTACAGCTGAGAAATGGGAGACATGGTGCATTCAAGAACTTTCGCCTGGGGGATTCAGCAGTCAAAGTTTTATAGCACGCATAAAGGGAAAGCCACTATTAAAAAAACACTCACATGACATCTCGGATAGTGTTAGCCAGAAGGCATGTGGGAGAATTTGAAACAAAGTTGATGTAGGTTTTCACAGTGTGAAGAGATAAAAGAAGTAGCTTTTTTGGCCATTGTACTAAATGCTGTCTTTGGTGAAAGCCAAACATGATGCAACAGCAGAAACTCATCGTCCTCCTCACAAAGAAGACGTGTGGTCGCAGGAAAACGCTTGTGAGCTAGTTCTAGGAGAAATATTTGGAAGTGGAGAACACAAAAAAGCGAAATCCCTTTAGGAATCCTGATAATGCTTAACATCAACAAGATTTATTTTAAAGGAGTCAATATTCAATATTTTCATTACCACAAGTTTTCAGTCTTATTTTGAGCTAAAGCTGCTGTAAGGGAGAGAGAACACTGACTAAATTGCACAAATCTGTTGCCACATTTGTGCAATCTAGACAGTGACAGAAGTTTGCCAGAATTTCTTTGTAATTAAAAACAAAATTTTACCCAACACTGGATACCTTCGACAAAGGGCTGGGCCCCTAAAAGGCCCTGTAAATGGGCCCTTTCTAGATGTCATAAGAATATATCAGTGCATGCACGCTGGATCTGTAGCATTAATGATAGCTTCAATGCACCCCTGGCTCCAATCAGCTTTAGGGAGACTGAAAAACCATATTACAGGTAGGGATGCACGATATTGGATTTTTGCCGATATGCCAATATATTACAACTCATTTTGGCCAATATCGATACCAATATTTAATGACATTTTTTCAAGTGTAAAAAACACCAATCCCATCTTATACTACAATTATTTTTTAAAATACTTGTAGTCTAGAAATGAAAGATGTATTGTTTTTTTTTTTTTCAAATACAGCAGTACATCAATGAAAAATTTACAGTAATGTCTTTGGGTTACATTACGTGCTACAAGTATTTTTAACAGTACAGCCACAGTCATCTGTATCTTTGAAGGCAATAAAAAGCAGCGAAATAACCGTCTGACACTGAGCTCCACAGTGCAAAAAAGAAACAGTTTATGAATTTAGACTGATTCTCCTTATTACTCAGCCAGTTTGCAGGATGGTTACCTGAGAAACTCCTGACAAAGTGCTTTAAATAACAACAACAACAAAAAGAAAGATTCTTAAAAGCAAAAAAATCTAGCTATAGTTCAGAGCTTAAATATGCTTTAAAATTTTTGAGCCTGAAGATGAACTACAGAAATAAAACTTCAACTGAAGTAGTTCTCCTGATTCTGGTTTAAACAGCACAAACTAACTAAGCAACCAAGTTTAATAGGCATTTCACTGTAAACAGCTCTGTAACAACACAGTGACACACACATCTCCAATGCTGGAGATAAGACACCTTCGTGCACCTTTGAGTGTGCACGGGAGACTTGGGAAACAGAAGTCTGTCATTGCTTTTGCCATGTTTCACGCATTGTCACGTAGGACAACATACACGTTCTTTTTCTCTATTTTCCATATCCAAGACATGTTATCTAAAGCGGCTGCAACTGCGGCTGCTGAGTGAAAACTCCTGTGAGTGCAGGACAGGCTTTTTAGAGTGAAATCGTCATGTCCACTGAGGCAGTGAGGCTCAACATGCTAACAGGACGGGCACTTGATGTCCATATAGCCGTGGTGAAGCTAATATGTTTAGCTTTAACGAGGCGCTTCTCTACATGACTGGACATGAAGTTTGGCAGTTCAGGTAAGGCTAAAAGCGCCTGCTAGGTGATTCTGCTTATTGTCAAAGCACTTTGTAAACCTCTGTTTTTAAAGGTGCTATACAAATAAAGTTTATTACTATATGACTTATCTGACTGGGACTGTGGGCCTAAAATGACAGAAAATGTTGATAATAAATTTGACCGACTCGTAATTTTGGTGCTGATAACTAAGGATGCTCCCTGGCAATTTCCCTATTAGGCTAAATGCTCATATAAATTGCACCTACCCGACTAGTCTAAAGCAGTGAACATGCTCAGAAACAGTCAGATTCATCACATGGCCGTTGTGTCAGAGATGTAAACGCTGGTTTTCGTTTTATGTACCTGATTTTTTGGTTAATTAGTAAAAACTTGTTTTATTTTGACATAAGAGGGTTTTAATCAGTTGATCAGAGTTAAAAAGCTTAATTATATCCCCTGTGACAAAGCAACTGCATCATGCCAGATTTCCTCCCCTCTATCCGGTGTACCTCAGTTTAAACTCATCCCTGACGTAGCTCACAGTCACTCCTTCTGCAGCTGTAGATGTAACCCTGCCGCTGATCGAGACCATGTCTATTTCGCTGTACTTGTGCTCTACCTGTCCCCAGCCCAGGCTGCTTTTTTCCTTCCTCTGCTCTCGCCCTGGACTAGAGGGTGAAGCATGTGTGGGTGTCACGGAGCTGACAGGTCTATCTGTGCTCTGTCTACTGTGCTGGCGCTTCCCATTTCCCCTCTTCACTGCTGCCTCTACAGCTGCTGTGTATCCTAGCGTGACACCACACATACACACACACAGGAATATCAGTTTACAGAAGGGGGTAGCTGGGGCCTGCGCTGAGGGTCAAGCCTCCACATGGCTGTGTGGATGGTGTATGTCCTGGAACATAACACTTTGAAATCAAAACAGTATTTCTTTTTTTAGACACAAAAAGAGAGGGAGAAGGGGAGAGATGGGAAGAGGGAGGTGTGATGTGAGGAGAGAGCAATGCCTTTTCTTGTCAGTTCAAGGAAAGCCTGTCAGCCTTATGGATTAAATACCATGCAGTGATGCATCATATACACACATACATACTGCTTGACAGATTTAGGTGAGTATACGTGTGCTTGTGCGTAGATGGGAGTGTTCTTTTTACTGATTTGTTCACAAAGCTTGGTGATGGATGATGGGTGCAAAAACCCAATCTGAAGTACGGATTGTGTTGGCCGTGTAAAATGTAAAATCTTCTCCTGCCACTCGTCCATAAAAGGCCAGCAGCTGCCAAAGTCACTGCGGTTCAGGCACACGCCGTCACCATAAACCCCATGTAACACATTTCTCATTTGCTACGCCTCTCAGCCATTTGCTCTCAAGTCCCACTTTCAACTCAAACACACACATACAAATCAATGAGTACACAAAAAGAGATACACACTTCCCTGCACAGATTGGCGGAGTGTTTTCCCTCCCGCTGGCTGTAACAGGTGTGTGTGTGGGGGCTGGTTGAAGTAGTAAGCTGATCCAGCCATGAGAACCCGCTCCTTCCCCTCTCTCCCTCCTGCCAAAACATCCTCGGTCCCACTGCTATCCTTCACCTCCTGAAGGGTAACTTCCAATCAGTCGGACAGATCAATACACCCTGGCCTCAGGATATGGGGCTCTAAAGCTAACTAGAAGCACTTAAGGAGAGGGGAATCTGTATTGATTACAAAGGGTTAATGGGACCTTGTGTGCAGGCTACACTTTTTTTTTAGATTGGAAATGCCTGACCTGCTCTGTTAATTGATACAAATTGGTAACACAGACACAAACTAAAGGCTGTTGAGGATTTAATAAGACTGTCCTGCAGCCAGTGGCCTTGTGTTTTGACACAGTATACACTGGGGATGGGAATCAAAGAGTAACTTACTATAAAGGACAAAACAATAAAATGATATGCGAAAAGATAAATGATTATGGATGGAGATCATAACCTGGGTTAAAAAAAAAAAACAGTTGTGTATTTTTCAAAACCAGGGAATCAGTAATGTTTTAGCTTATTAATACTGCTATCAAGTCTCACGAGCTCAAAGCACATTAGCATTGTGCACCATATTAAACCAAAATGTGGTACCTACAACTGTCAGCCTGAAGAAAAACGACTACAGCTGTGCTGGGAGTTACATGCACCCATAACACTGGCTGTATACCGCTACAGGACAGTTTTTCCCTCCATCTGTTTCAGATTAGTGACGTTCCAATATGATTTCCAATTCTACTTAATGCAAATTATGATTACATTAAGGAGATTAGTCTAAACTCAAATAAATACATTTTGTAAACCAACTTCACGGTGCAACTGTAAAACAACATCACACCGTAATGTAGCAAAGTTGGCTTATAGAATGTGGCTAATGTTAGCGATGCTAGCACTGCCTTGATCCTCGCTGCAGGTTAAAGTCCGTATTCTTAAACTGGATATCATCACTTCAGTTATTATAACCTGGTACAGTTTGCAGACAACTTTAATCCCATTTTTTCTAGATCTAAACCACATTGTTGCTGTGATATGCTATTGGTGCTAAAGCAGCTAGCAATTGTTTGTATTGAAATGAAGAGTAGGGTTGACTATCGTTTGGTTTTTGTTCTGATACCAGTGCTAAATCAATACTTTTTAATACAGTGCCTAAACAGTGCCTGAATCAATACTTTCTAGAGGAAAAATGTGGGTTGACAGTCAGCAAGAGATTAAAAGCTGTCTGGGTATCATTGAGGATTTTGTAGAAATATTTCTGTAAGGTGCCAGCTGAATATGTAATAAGAAAAGAAACCTGGTGTAACTTTACACCAGGTTTCTTGCCTTTCATTGGGTGAAAGGGGGCAATCAAAAAATCAGTATTGATATCTGTGTTGTGTTGTTGATGTGTTGATAAAACAGTTTTAAATTTTAAGTTCATTTATTGAAGGGACAGCCCCTTGAGATGAATCATCTCATTTTCAAGGGGGTCCCAGTTTTGCTACCAGTCCTCCGTTTTGACACCAGAAGTAAAAGACAACAACTTCCTGTCAGCCAACCACAATGCTTCAATGTCAGCGAGGAATGGAGTCTAATTAGTCCTCTTTGGCCCAAATAAGGACAAGTTGACTTTGGCACTTCTAAAATAGGATTAATGTGTATTTTATACACTGGAATACCAGATGTATGCAAAATATGAATCTGTTTGAAAATAAATGAGATAAATGATAGTGACAGATTCTGTTGTGTATCTGTTAAGGGGTTGTTATTTTTTATCCTGGTAGACAAAGCCTGTCAGAACTAAATGCAGATGTGAAAGGCTCGGTTGTCTTTGATCTAGGTGTGATTTCTATAAAATTCTACAAGATTAAATTTCCCTTTAGTTCTTATACTTATAAGCATTTTTTTTTCATAAAAGATACAGGCAAACCAAAAATATAAAAAAAATGACTTGGGGTTCCCAGGTTTAATGATGCATTCAAGGTCAGCTCAGCTTGGATGAGAAATTTCAATAATCACATGAAGATGAGGAATGTGTTTTTTTCAGCAATATGACATAGATAAAACAGATGGATTTATGGCCTACTTAAATCTTTACCTCAAGCTCTGCTCAAGTCATACCACCACATTTAAAACAGTCATTTTGTCATTCCAACAAACAATGGAACAAGATCTACAGTAATGGTAGACAGATTATCAGCCTGGCTGAGTATTGAGGCCAATATTAGGCCGATTATCTGCATCAGCATTTTATTTCAGCCAAAACCATATTTCACTTTCTTTTACCACCTGTTGTCGTCTTGTTTTATCCTCCAGTTAACTTCCTCTTTGACCAATTTACTTCATGTTACCCTCATTCATTTCATAAATGTCACCATGAGGAGTCATGAAGTGCTAGAATGATGAGACAAACTGACAGGGAACTTGTAATTTTCAATTAAAATATCCATTTTTAAAAGCAAGGATTTAATACCTACATCACATGAGCCAGGATGATGATATGTAATCATATTGATATTTTGTCTCAGCCCAAGTACACAAAGGGTGAAATAGGGCTGAAGGAAGTAAGAACACAGGCTCTCGAGTCAGAAGAGAGCACAGTGCCAGAATGAATCAGTGAAGTCAGAATAAGATGACCACAAAGCATGCAAAGTGGTAAATCTTTTATCCGCACTGCGAGAAACATACCGCGTACTATAACGTTCAGGATGCCATGACATCTTTGCTCCAATATCAATTATTCAACATTGCCTTTCTCGTCCTTTAATTATACATCAATGTTAGGATAACAAAGGCATGGGATGCTTGCTGTGTTCTTGCTTACAAAGGCCATGACAATGAAACCGGATGGGGGAACTTTAGCCTTTAGGTGGAGGTCGGAGGAAGTCAGAAGCAGAAAGGGCCTAGGGGCTGCTTGGCCCTGCTGTCGAGCTGTCATTTATGATGTGTCCGCCTCACCCACTGTGTGATCAGAGATCAAAGGGTTAACTGAAACTCTGGCCTATAGCCCTGTGCTTACATTATTCAACAGCTTGTTACAACAGCCGGCTCCCTGATCTCACACACGGGGAGACAGAGAGCTGGAAACTCCAGGGAGGGGAGCACAGGGGACGAATAGCCGGATTAAAAATAAAAAAAAAAGGGGGGGGGGGGGGGATGACAGGGAGAGAGACAGAGAGACGGACAGAGAGAGGCCAAGAGAGACAGAGAGAGGACAGAGAGAGGGGGACGTGAAAAAAGGTGAAACGTGGAAAAAAGAGGGGGAATTGAATGGGATGAAAAGAGGTATTGAGAAGAGAGAAGGATGAGAAAGTGGTGAAAGATAGTGAGAGAGCACAGGTGGAAGGCTGTCCATTTATACCCTTGTTGCCACGGGAGACGGATCAGATTTACTGAATATGGACGTTTAACCTTTGACCACATACCTAATGGGTTGGCTCTGCCCACCATTTTGTCTGAAGGGAGGCAGTTTTAATACAGTATCTAATTTTTTATTTCCAGCTGCCAATCAGCACACAGTCTATCTACAGGCTCACTTTAATTCAATGTTGGTGGATGGTGAGGTTGTAAAAATGTGATACTTTAGATCATTTTAAATACCAGTGTAGTGTTTAAAATGGCACATTCTACCCTGTAGATACATCAGTTTTGCCCATAAATACTGAGTTGAACTGACTCAGTATTTTAAAACCTGTTATAAACGCTTATTATAAACAAGTTACTTGTACTCCTCGGCCATAAGAGCTTCAGAACTTTATTAACTTAAGTTTACATGTTTTAAACAAGTGTTTAGAACTTCAACTTTTTCAAAATGGCTTATGCTCTCTATTTTTGAGTTGACAGAACATTTTTAGTTTTAAGAAACAGTGCCATTTTTTTTTGCCATTGTTTTCAAATTATCTGACTATCGTCCCATGATATGCATAGCTTTCCCAGTTGCCTATGGGCACTAAGCCTTTTTTGCACCATGAGTGAAGTTACCAACTCAGTTAAAGTGGCCCTGCCTATGGGGGGCAATGTTGATATTGATAATGTTAATGGAAGTTGGATAGCCACTGAACTTAATGAGAGATTAGCTGCTGGTTCAGTGGCCCACTAACAGACAGTGCATATGGTTGCTTAAGTTAGTCTCCCTTAGGTGGAGTTGTAACTTAAAATGTCTCACAATTAGGGGTGAAAACAGGGAGTCGTAGGGGAAGGAATTTCTGGGAGAAATTGAGGATGATAATCATCATCTTCTTATTTTTGTTTAAATTTATTTAAAATCTATAATCTATTATTTACGGTTTCTACATTACTTTTTTATCATTTGAAAATAACTACCATTAACCTTTCTGCCTATTATTTCAGGAAGGAGAGGAAGAGATAGGAGGTATTTGGTTAAGTAAGTAAATTAATAAATGAATAAATGATGGTAATAGTCACAATATAAAGGGGGATCCCCTCTTGAATGTTATATTCCTTACCTTCACCTCCTAGTCGTCACATTTAATAGTTCCTTGTTATCAAAACCTTTCCACATCTGCTGCCCTCATGGCACATAGTTGCACACACACACAAAATGCACATACGCACATATATACACAGACACGCAAACATAGCCTTCTACCCCAATTATCCAATTTAAACCATTGAACTTCTACAGTTTCTGTTTTATTCTGTCTTCAGTCTTTAGTGTCCGCACAATTGTTGTGTCTCCACACAATGTATTGTTTCTGCCACTAAAAATTCTTCTATCAGATAGACGTATATGAGTTAGCCCAAGTCCTGCAAACTGGAACATTAATTGCACTAATTGACTTAAAATTAGTATAGCACACTTAAAATGATAAAGTTATCATCAGTATGTATTACTGAGAAAATATATTGGTGTAACTGCAGCTCCTTCAAAATAAACAAGTTATTTGAATTTACTAAAGTCAAGTTTAGTTTACTTGTTATTCTTGAAGGAAGTTTCCATAATTTTTTAAAGTAAGCTCAACTTATTTTATTTTACAGTGTATATCCTCATATGACTGATAGAAGATTAAAGTATAAAAGCTTTACTGAAAAGCTGTCATCTCCAGGCCTATCTTTATACAAAAGCTGCCTGGAGCACTGTCTACATTGGCAGTGATCTGATACCAATACGCTGCCAGCCCATTTGTGAGATTCAGACAATGTGCAGGAGTTTGCCTGCATAATTTTGTAATTAAAAACAAGAAATTGCACAATATTCAGCATCTAGAAGTTGATTTTGTTGTCCTGATATCAAAATAAATACCACTAGCATTTGATTTTCACTTGAATCTCATCAAGGTAAAAAATAATAATAATGTGGTCTTATGACAACCCTTAGAGAAGGCACTTTTTGTGCTTTCTCTCTGTTACCTCTCATTCTCAATATCAGGCACATGCACACTGGCTGGTCTTGTGTTCCAACAGGTATTTCTGCAGCATCCACAAGCTTTCTGAAACAGCTCTCAAAGACACACAGTCGCACAACAACAAAGCAAAACAACATCCATCAGATGAGCACCGAACTGACAGCGACCATGTTTTGGGAGCGCCCTGTTTATAGTCCCAGACTCGCGCCGCTGCTCAGCGAGCGGGCTCCTTTGTTCATTAATTGATTGGCCTCCCCCGCTGGGCCTCAGTAACTAGGTTACACAGATCCATGAAAAGAAGAGGATTGGCCCCCCCGGTGAAAGGCGGAGGATGGATAGACGACTCCCGGGCAGGAATCTGAGTGTTAATATAACTAATGGAGTGAGGACGACAGTAACTTTATTGAAATCACCCTCATCTAATTAGAGCAAAGAAGCTGATGAGAGCAGAGAGGGACAGGTAGGAAGGTGGGTTCCATTATGGGAGGGTGAGGTCAGCGTTACATCAACTGTAGGGGGGAGGCTGAGGAGAAGGTGAGAGAAAGGCAGGAAAACAGCGCCAAGTCCACGACGCAGCTGTCACACATCTCAATGACAAGAACATCAGTTTGAAAATATAACAGCAGCCAGTAAGTGAAAGTGCAGAGGTTGTTCTGAACATCACGTCCAGGTCTCTGTGGAACTTTTGCTCTTGCTAAATGGTTTAAGTTTTAGACAACATGACTGAATAAACTTACTTCTAAGACAAGAACAAACATCTCCAAACACAATGTACTGGCTTTGCTGTAGCATAGAGGCAAAGGGACAACTTATTCACACATGAATACAAGCTCAATCTCTTTGTCTTGCTCAAAAGAGCTGTCCAAAAAAGTACAAAAAAACACTAAAATACCAACATTTACTGGATTCTGTTTCTTCATTTCAGCCTGCTTGTTTGATAATAAGGTTTTAGCCGTTTATGTACAGCATAAATTAAATTTCTTGGACTCCTGGGAGCTCATCAGTGCCTGATTTACCCAAGCTGTGTGGGCAAAATCATTTTGTGAGTTGTTTTTATTTTTTGGTCAAAAATAACCAAGTGTAGCGCTTAAAGCAGTGGGAAAAAACTGGCATCCTGCCATCTGTAGCTCAAGTGGGCTGACCTCAAGCATGGTGTCCAACAAAACCATAACCACCAACCAATGTCACACAAAACAAGTTTCTCCTACTTTGGAGGAGACCTCATAACTAAGTCTAGCTGTTGAAGTGGGGTACTAGCTAAGGAAAAGGCAGCATAGTGAATAGATGTGCAGTTAAAGAGCCACGAAACCTTAATTTAAACAGTAAATATGTTAGAGAGGCCATAATAATAGCGACAGAGACGTGCTAGGCCCTCCCTGTGGGCAGAAGACAACAGCTGAAGCAACAGAGGATCTGGACGTGCTCCTGTCCCACATACGTCCTAGGATACTGATTCCCTCTACACTCTTCATCCCCCAGGTGACAGGGCTGACCACCATAAAGACACAGGTGGACAAAGCAGGTAAAGTCCTAACTCTTTGATACCTTCAAAGATTATTTTACCAGATTTTTTTTTTTTGGGGGGGGGGGGGCAATACCTCCACCCAAGCCTCCTTATTTATAGCATAAGGATTGTTGCACCCTCGTTCAGATTCATGCTACTAAGGATTAATTGCTTTTAAACTAACTTTACACATCGTCAAAAATGTATCTATCCATTTAGGGGTCTCTAGGTATGAGCTCCCTGGAAAGTCTAAGCATTCTGCCTGACTAACCCAGGGAGCATCTTTTGAGCTGAGTAAAACTGTATATCCATTTTTCAACAAAATGGTAAAATGTATGAGAAGAGTGTTCCTGACTGAAATATCAGTTTGTGGCTAGGGAAAGGCAGCACTAAACACAACAGACATTTTGGCATCACAATTCCACATCAGTTTGGGTTTTTGCGGCTGTCCAAGCGGAAAGCATGACTGAGCCTTAACCCTCATTGTGCAGAGTGCGAGCAGCCAAAAACACTGCTGACTCGATGGTGAGCATGTCACCTGCTGCTGACCAATGGGGCAGACTCAGTGCATGCTCGATACAGGTGGCTGTCTAGTTGCCTCGTTACTTCAAACCAAAGTGTTTTTAATTGGGATGCACCAAAAATTCGACCACTGAAGATTTTTGGCCCAAAAGTGCATTTTTGGTTTTCAGCTGAAAGACTTATCACCGAAACAACAAGGCCGAAACAAGATGTTGTGATGACGCAAGCAAAAACCGCAGCCAGCACACGCTTGGATCAGTGGTTCTCAAATAGGGGTACATGTAAAGGGGTACAAAAAAATTACATCTGGAGTGTAAGGACCTTACATTTATGAAGTGGAGTTTATATTTTGTATGTTATTGAATTTAATCACGTTAAAACCCCCTGAGTCTCCCCCATGGCAGAATGGTTTGACCCACACTGGAACACGCCTGTCAATCACTGTATTCACAATCTTTCCATTCATAAAAAGGTTCATTATTTGTTTTTTGTGAAGAAATGCTGATCTATAACTAAGTTCATGATTTAAAATGTTTGACAAAAAAAAAAAAAAAAAAAAAAAAATTTGTTATTTGAAAGTGTTTGTCAGTTACAAAGTTTGATAAATCAGATGGCTGTCACAATGATGTTTAATGTCTTTCCTTTTTTCCAAAAAGCTTTGTGCTGTTTAGGGGGTACTTGGCTGAAAAAACACTTCACAGGGGGCACATGACTGAAAAAAGGCTGAGAACCACTGATATAATGCATACATGAGCGCAGTCAATTTAAACATTTTATTTTGTATTTTATTTTATTTTATATTGTGTATTGTTGGAATGAAGTGCTTAATTAATATTTACATAATTTTGTACTTGATTTATTATTTGAAGCATTAATATTAATTTTTGCAATTGCAATTGATTTTAGTGAGGTTGGTACACAGTCATAGCCATAAATGCAATGGTACTAATAATTGGCATAATAATTTCTTTCGGTGTTTCAGTTTTTGGTTTTTGGCCTTGGGTTCCTCATTTTCGTTTTTTGGGTTCAGCCAAGAATTTTCAATTCGGTGCATCCCTAGTTTTCAATTAAGGTGTGTTGGCCAGATGATGTTACTTACAAGCATCAGTTAGCATAATTCCCCATTCCCTCTGCTTGAAGGAGGCTGTCTGCTCTGTTAGCCAAGGAACGCTGTGATTTAGGCTGCTGAAACATATTCACTTACTAAAAATATTGTTCAGTCATTAGTTGGTTTTAAAGATCTACACTACTTTCATATATAAAAAAATATATATAGTTTTTTTTGCCCAGCGCTACAAGACTATCAGCCTCTGTGGTGCTATTGCTTTGTAGGGATGCACAATATAATCAGCCTGATATCAGAATCAGCAGATATCAAAATTTCTGCTGGTACTTCAGCATATATCCACTGTAAATTTTTGGCACTTGTACTGATACATTTTTAAAGTTAGGCTGGATGAAAGGACCTACACTACTTGAGGTCTTTTCTTTGTTCTCAATCTTTGAACTTTAAAGTGTGTTTTATGTGCTTAAGTCGGTTTCTTTGTTCATCCTCATACATTAAAATGTGTTCAAAGGACTTAAGTTTTAGGGTTGAAATACATTTTTAAATATCAGTATCGATATCAGTATCAGCTAAAATGAATCTGTAAATATCGCTTATCTGATAGTGACAAAAAATCCAATATGGTGCATCCCTATGCTATTGACAAAAAATGTTAACATACAGCCCTGATACTAAACAAATTTGTCAAAAATGATCTGTTACAGCAATAGTAACAGCTTAATATTAATGTAGATTCACATTATGTCACAGCATTGTTGCTTAGAAAGCACAATTGGAGCTCCACAGAAAAGCATTGCCAGACCTGTACATGCACAGTTCTAGCCCATAAACCATTTTCTACCTACGACACATACACTGAGACGATCACTGTTATGCCTCTGTGACATTCATACTGAAGGAGAAAGGGTGTAAATGTCCAAACCTTGGAATCTGCATATGGCTTTGACTCATCTCCATCTTGTACCTCATATACAGCTGATGTTTTTGCTACCATAATGACTTTATCAATATGTTTTTGTTTGTGGATGGTCAGAGTACAGTAGTACCAAAACTCTGGTCGGCAATTCTTCTCAACAATTAAATCTATCTAATTTACATGAGAATCCGTCATATGTGGGGTCGATCACATTTCTAACATCTGTAAAGATTTTAAAATCATTTACTGTTGGCCAGACTTTACGTGAACAACATGGCAAACAGTGTGATAAATACATGCTCTGTGTGCTTTGATGGAGGTCAATACTGGGAGCTGAGCAGTGTGGATGACATTGGCAATAGGTCGTAATCTAAAACTAAATCAAACAAGCCCTGAGGCAGCTTTAAAAATAATCAAAGTATGACTCTGCAAGATTTTTTGCTGGCATAGGGCTTCTCAACCAAAGTGGTGTGTGACAGCCCGCAACATAATCTTAATATATTATTTGATCCCTGGGCCCCAGAGCGATGGAGTCATTTTGCATTACAAGCTCCAGCGAGAACAGTTGACCACTCCTCACAAGAGAAGACTTCCAGGTCTCATGAGGACAGCGCGGCACAGATGAGGTTAATATGGCTGTCGCTGTTAGCCAGAGGGGAAGAGAGGCAAAGACGTTATGAGAGAGAAACAAAAAGGGAAAACGGTTTCACTTGTGTTTCCTTTAGACTTCAAATTACCTCCTCTGCAAATGGCGAGGAAAGAAGCAGCCCACCTCCTCCCGCCTGCCCCGCTAATGGTGTTGTCTTTTAAACCTTTATCACTAATTCATTACTTGTGATTTTCCAGCAGCAAGAGCTGAAGCTTTGTCTTCTGTCTAATTGAGAGCCAGTGACTTCGGGCCCTAATCTGTCAAACCTTCTAACAGCTTTTCCTCTCAGGCTGATGAAGTCAAAAACAGCATTATTGTACCAGTAGGTCATTTGCTTTGTGCGCAACTTCAAATGACTTTCAATTCAGACTCAGAGATGGAGATTTGTGGAGTGGGGGGAAATGTCAGCCTGGTATGGATGTTGAGATTTCACCCTTTCATGAAGTGAATTCTGTGATAAGGTTGCATGGAATAAAGAATATATATCCCACACATTAGAGGCAGGTTTCTGGAGCAAGCAGGGCCAATTTTATAAAATACCTTTCAAAAGGGGAAAAAGCCATTTTCTTTTGTGCACTACTTCAGCCTCATCCCCTCTCTCACACATGGAAGTCTAATTAGCTGTGTCGTATCCCTTGATGACTCTGCCATTTCCTCTCGCAGGGAAGATTAACCACCACAACACTAATATCAGGCTCCACATCAACACAATTAGGTGCAGAGTGAAATGTGAGGCATGTCGTCACATCTCCCCGGCTTCATTAGGACTTACCGTAGAGACGCTTCTAGAACAGACAGGCCGCTGCGTCTGCAGGTACATGAGCTGCTGAGCAGGTGTGCGTCGCAACTCTGACTGTCGCCATGGGATGTGGTTAAAACTTGGTCTAGATAGCACAATGCGATCGGGTTCATTGTCGGAGGCCGAGGCTATAAAAAAAGCTCAAAGGCCACTTCCAATTAAGGACAGACTCCTGTGGTGTTACCTTGACTTATCTGTTGATTAGTCAGCGGGGGTGTACCAGAACATCTGCCTGCTAATGAAAATATCTACTTCTAAAGACTGAAAATACTATTCTGCATTGTCATGTTCAAGTAAGTCTGACAGTGTAATCAGGGTTGTTTTTAATAATAAGGGCTGTTTTTAGTAATCAGGGTTGACTTTTAAGCCCGTTTTCAAGACCGGCACTGAGAAAAATTAATACCACTTTTTGCACGGACAAAAAAATGAAAGGCATGTGAGTTTTCTCGGTACACCAGACAAGGACTGAATTTTCTGATTAAATATTCTGTTGATGAAATGTCAAATAATACAAGACAAAGAAGTTTTTTGGTCATGAACACCCAACTTTGATTATTCTGGCATACTAGTATTTAAAGCCTCAGAGTATTTCAGCAGGTGTACTAAGCTGATTCTAATTATTAAAAGGGAGAACAACATTTTTGTCAAGGAAGACCTGTCAGAATTAGGGTGGGCTGTTCACAGCTTTGGCAACTTTGTAACCGTGAGGTTTAAAGACCTGGACTAGTGTTCCACAACAGTACCAGGTTTATTCAAACACAGAGATTGATTTATAATGACAAAGGGGGTCTGGGGATCCAACACTTAATTTCCAGCATTTTGGTGAATATTTATGAAAAACTTCGTGGTGGGAGTTCAGTTAAAAATCCATTGTCATTGTAGTTGGTATTTCGTTTATAAAGCTTATATTCTAGTTAACTTGAATTTGTTGTTGTTTTAGATGGTTGTTTCAAAACTCAACAGTTTCATATAAAACACAAATCAGTCTGTTTTACTGCTTCAACACATAAAAAAGAAAAACTATTTAAAGCTAACCTTACATAAAGTCAAACACTAACTGGTATAATCTGCAGATTACACCAAAATAAGGGGATTCTGTTGATTATGCTGCAAAGGGTGCCTTTTAAACTTTTGTAGAATGCTAGCTCTACCTGTCTTTCTCACTGCATCAGTGACTGACATGTTTATAGAGCTTTTCAGAGGGTTTGCCTTGTTTTTGTTGTTCGATCACTGATGCTGTGCTTATTACTTCGTCTATAAAGCATGCAAGTGTCTCTAGTATGCCGGTGTCAAATTCAATCACAGCAGGGGGCTGGATTCTGAATTTAGGTCTAACCGGAGAGACAAAATTCAAAATCCTGAGTTCAGAAGGTAAAAATAAGAGATAAAACTGTAATTTGTGTGTTAAATGTCAAAATATGGGATTTAAAGTCAAAGTTAGGAGTTGAAAAGGTATAAACTTGGGGGAAAAAAAGTCAAATTATGAATTAAAAAGGTCAACATGACATAAAAAGTCAAAGTAATAAGTTTATTTTAATATTTTGACTTTTTATCTATTTTTTTTCTCTTTATTTTTCAAATTTTCATGACTTAACAAGGATATTTAAAATTATCATGGTTAACATTCTTATACTGGAGGAAATCTGCAGACCTCACACTGGTGGGCCAGCTATAATTTGATATCAGGGATACACTGATCCACTTTTTTTCAGTTTCGATTCCGATAAATATGTGCTAATACCAATACTGATTCCGATATAGATTAGATAGATAGATAGATAGATAGATAGATAGATAGATAGATAGATAGATAATCTATATCTATATATCTATATATATCTATATAGATATATCTATATATCTATATATATATATAGATCTATATCTATAGATCTATATATATATATAGATCTATATCTATATCTATATCTATATATATATCTATATATATATATATATATCTATATATATATATATATATATATATATATATATATATATATATATTTATCTATCTATATCTATCTATCAACTATATATATATATATATATATATATATAGCCCGACTGATATGGGATTTTTGGGGCCGATGCCAATATTGGGGGCTAAAAAAAGCTGATAACGTTATATTGGCCGATAACTGGTATATTGGCCAATATATGAAATAAGAACAGTGATATACACAGGATTTATACTGTACATGTACACAAATTCTTATATTCCTATTATCTTTGTTTATTTGACAAGGATGCAACTTAGACGATGTTAAAATGCTGTATAATAGTATTTGTTAAGCACTGTGTGTATATATATATATATATATATATATACAGTGCTTAACAAATTTATTAGACCACCTGTCATATTTGTCTCAAAGACCATCCAGCACCATGAAGAGCTTTAATGCGGACTCTTTCATTTTCAGTTAGCTCTCCACGTTTTACCATTTTAACAGGAATGAGGGATTTCAAACTGAATTCACCCAAATTTGAGCCGGCTCACTGGGCTTCTCTGAGAAGTCAGAAATTAATCAAGCAAAACATTCAACCACTAAAACTATTTTTTCTGTTCAGGAATGCAAGTAAGTAACTATAAGTTGACATATTAATCAAGAAATATGAATGTACTTTACTATTTTTTCAGTTTTTTTGTAAATCAGTAAATCTGAAAATTCATGGATAACAATATCAATCATATTTTAGCATTAAAAATATCAGTTCTTTTAAAGAGCCTTTTACATATTGGTGTCTTAACCATTGCAGAAACATAAAAAATAATTTTGGTAATTACCAATGCTGTTAATTTAGGGCAGCTGTGACATAAACCTTACTTTGGTTAGGGTTGTCTAATAAATTTGTTAAGCACTGTATATGTTTGTTTTGTTTTTTTTTTGTTTGTTTGTTTGTTTGTTTTTTTTTTTTACAATTATTATTGTTGTTGGTATAATGTGTGAGGTTACCTGAGGCTGTAGTAAACCACCCAGCTCCTCTTATTAAAAAGCAACAAAAAAAAAAATACAAAAATGAATTGAATCAAAATGTATCCCAGACAAATTTATTTGAACTACCAGTAAAAACTAAATATCAACATTACCAAAAAAACAACAACTGAGTATAAGTTATAAATCCCTGTCTATACTGTCTTTAATGAACCTCCCGCCCCTACAGACCACTGTAGCTTCAGTTAATGGCTGCAGCCTTCCTCTCTGACCCTTCACAGGATGTAAACAATGAGAACCTCGGCGCAGGCTAACCTCTTAGCGTGTAGGTGGTACGACCTACGACAATTTTCCAAAGTAGTAAATGGAATAGAGTGGTATGTGGGCTGTTGAGGGTTAAGCTCACGTATGACTACTCACCCGAAGTGAAAAGAGGCCTAATATCAAAGCACGATATTAATCTGCAAAGAGGAACACAGGCGGGCGGCGCTAGCTTTCAATGCTAGCGCCGCCCATTATCAGGCTAACGTCACGCCCACTCTCCTTTGTGTTCTCTCATCTTTAGACTAGTTTTGACTATTCTAAATACAGATTTACATTTAATCTACTAGGTAGTTATACCGCTAAGAACATCCTAACTAATACTAGCTCAGTTACACACAGACTATCTCGTGTTATACTGCGGTGCGTTCATAGTCTACCGCAAACTGTGGGATGGATTTGGATCGGCGCGATCAGTCAGATATCTGATCTATTAATTACGCCCATATCAGACCCGATACCAATATTGGATCGGATCGGTCCCATCCCTATTAAATATCTTACGATTTTGCGGGCCATCTTAAACTGTACCAATGGACTGGATTTGGCCCCCGGGCCTTGAGTTTAAAGCCCCTGCTCTAATACGTCAGAGCATTGCCATAATGAGTTAAAATGCTGATTTGTTAACATGAAACCGCTATTTTCTCTACAATGCAAGAAGCCATGGCGCTTACTATGGATTTACTGGATATCGAGGCACATTGATCGACTGAGAGATGCAGACATGAGAGAGTCAGTTTAACTAATTATTCACATTTTTTCATCATATCACTGAAGCATTTAGTGACAACATTTTGCATAGAAATGTGGATGTCAACCTGCAGAAAGGATCGAAGGCATGCGTGCTAGCACTGCTAATGTTAGCTGCACACTGCAAACCAATTTTTATTATAGTGTGACGTTGTTTACAGCGGTTTATAGGGTGTATTCATTTGACTTTAAACTAGTTGGCTAAACACAATTATATTTTACGTTCAATCAGATGGGAAATAAATAACATGCCTATAGGAACATCATTCATTTTTAAGATTTTCAGTTCATGAAATCCTAAGTCAATAATGCTTCATTTCACCAAAATATAACAAACTTCACCAAAAATGTATGTACAAAGTTCAACTGAGTTTTAAGGCAAGCATTATCAAAAGGAGCTCATACTTTATGTGTCATCCAAATCCTTTCCAGGAAGCAGGAACTTTACAAAGTCAGGAAAAAGGGAGGCATCAACAATCTGACAGGGGATCTGCTGAAGACAATCCATTGTTTCAAACTGTTTCCAGATGCTCCATATACTCTAAACTGTTGCATTTCTGGCCTCGATTTGTCATTCTTTCAGTTAATCTCTGGGCTTCCTATTAGTCCTTCTAAGCCAAACAAACCCCTCCACCCAAAAGCATCCACAGTGAGCGAGTGAACTTCTGAGCCCTCTGCTTGGGTTTGTCCTCTTTAAAGAGAAATCTTTTAACTTCTAGAAACACTCCTTAAAAAAACACTACTTAAGAAAAAAAAATCCACAAATCCCTGCAGACCTTTCATGCTGTTTAATAAACAGCTTGTTTATGCCAAGGATGCATTTCTAAAGAGAACACTGAGTATTTTTTTCTTTTCAGTATCTTTTGGCAGGTTTATCATCAAAATTACATGTAAGGCTTAAAATACAGAAATTTGAAAGGCAGAAAGGAACTTCAGCTCCATGATAATATAATGCTGAATATTTCCCCGTTGGACCATTGGTAAAGCATAACAAGTGCACATCTAAACAGCAGCACATTAAACCGGAACTTTGGAACATCTCCATTAAAAACACATGAACTTCAACACAGCATCGCTGATTTTACTCTGCATGATAAATCACATATGGAGTATATCATATAAATCAAAAACAATTTGGTCATTCATGAAACAGTTTTGATTGTTGATTTTTTAAGCCCTTTGAGCAAAATCTATAAAAAAGATTATTAATAGATAATTTAATAAACAAAAACAATACCAACATAAATTAGGGAATAAGGTAAAATGAAGAGTAAAATAAAAGGTGTGACACAAAGTTTTCTGGTAAAAAATTAGTCTTAGTTAAAATCAGAGATGGTCATGAAGTTCACACTAGGTTTTTTAGATTCTTTGTTTTTAGCTGACAGTCATAAAGGGTTGAAAAAAGCTGCTGACATAAATGACAACTTTCAGGGCCAAAAACTGCTATTATCAAAAAACTTTACCAGGAGGTCAGATTAGGCCTGAGTGATGGCCTGGATATGATATCATAGTATTTTTCTTGCCTTTGACGGTAACGGTATTATATCGCGGTATTGCATTATTAATTTTTATCATTTCTATAAACCCCCTTCTCCTCTTAAAACAAGATTTTGATTGCATATTTATGTCCAAGCATAGGAGCACAGAAAAAAGACTTGTATTTTTAAAATGCATGAGCAGCGCTGGTCTAAACTCACGGCAAATTCGAGTGTGGGGGTTTCTTGTTATGGAGGTGAGTTTGGCTGATTGATCATGGAAACTATGGTGGCTACCATGATAAGACACCTTCGTTTTAATAATAAAATTTGAGAATTCTCTTGCTTTGAAAACTTTAGGACATAAAAGAAACTTTAAGACCTCAATTAAAAAAAATACATAACATAGGGATGGTCACTTTCAAACTAATATGCTTCAGTGTAAAAATTCTACATATTGCATCTTTAAAGTGGTACTACTCTGCTCTTCCATGCATTTAATCAAATCATCACGGACTGTAAAATGCTTCCTCATTGTTACTAGGGATGCACAATATTATTGGTCTGGTATCAGTATCGGCAGATATTAGCTTAAAAAGGCAAATATCGGTATCTGCAGACATGAAAATTTCGGCCGATATTTACATCCGATATTTTGCCTGTGTATTTCAGCATATATCGAATGTAAATTTTGTCCATATATACTAATAAATTAGTGGAGTTTTAGTCTGAACCAACAGACCTATGTCAGGTGAGGTCTTTTTCTTTATTTATCCTCATTCTTTAAACTTGAAAGTGTTTTTTGAGGACTAAAAATTGTTTCCTTGGTCATCCTTAAACCTTAAAGTGTCCAAAAGGACTGACATTTTTTGTCCCAAAAGGGTATTTAAATATCGCTATCGATATCAGTATCAGCTAAAATGAATCTGTAAGTATTGGCATATTGGATATTGGCAAAATTCCCAATCGTGCATCCCTAATTGTTACCATTTTCTTTCAGCCTGTTTAGAAAATTTCCAAAGTAAACTTCTCGCTGATTCTTCCAGGAAATGGCTCTTCACATAAAGATTGTTCCTTGAGGCATTAAATACTTGAATCTAAATATAACCAGCACAAAGCTCAAAAATCAGATCAGACATCTCTCTTTAGTTTGGAGTCTACGCTGTGTTTCATGTGTTGTTTTCCGGCAGAGTGGGAGTAAAAAGATGACTGTGTTACCATAAAGTCCTGACAAAAACATCCAATTTGACCTTTTTAAGTTATTGTTGAAGGATCCTTGCGTGATGTTTTCATCTCGGCCCTCAGACCACCAAAAGGGGAACAGTCTCATTCAGTGCATGAAGAAGAGACACAGGCAGGAAGACAGAGATATCCTTCTGATTGGATATGCTGTCAGCTGACATTAGAGCACACAGCAGATATTTACAGATTTCTGGAAACATCTGTAGGCTCATGGAGGACTGTCAGGCAGCCAGGGTAAACAATAAGCTCACTAGCATCTCACAACCCTATGCTAACCAGTCCTGTCAATCACATGAATCAAGCTAGCGGCGGCAAGTCAGATGTGGATGAAAGCAGACTGTTTTCTTGCTACTAACGTTCCAAAAGCCCAGCAAGCCAAGCGGCAGCGCTACATGAGCAGAACGATACAGCAATTAATGGCAAAAGACAAAGTAGAAAGTTTAGGACTCAAAGCAGCAAACAACAAAACAAAGAGGCATTCTGCTAATTGAGATGTTTTGCTCAAAGAACACCAGCGGCTGATCATTTAGCACTAGCTTGAGAAGCAAGTTCAAAAAAATGTGTAACGGAAGAAGTAAAAACGATGAGAAATGTGCCACTGAACGTGGAAAAGCAGAGAGGAAAACATGCAAAGGGGAAAACAAGAGAAGTAGAACAGAGGAAATGTAACAAAAGGCAGCAGAACACAGTCAGAACACAGCCGAGCTGAGCACAACACACCAGAACAGGCTGTAATTGTGTTGTGCGGGACTGACCCCGGTGCATCCCAGCAGGCATTGCATGATGAATGGGCCTGGCGATGACTACATCCCACATCCCTCTCCCCCCTCCTCTGCCTCCCCCTCACATGCTCTTTTCTCTCCCTCTCTTCTGTCGCCACTATTAGTCCTTCTTCTGTCCCTCCCTTCGCTGCTCCCTTCTCCCCTCCTTTCCCCCAAAACCGCACTCTATTCAGCTGCTGCCATCCCACAAGATTAATTTGCATTCAGTGCACTTAGTCCTCGTATTGTGCTCTGACACAATGACATATTACAGTGCATGGCACACCTATTAAACATATATTGTAGCTTGAGGGATGATGATTTTTCTGCAAGATGGTTATGATAGAGTACAAATACAGCAAGAAGCACAAGGGCAGAGCATGATCGGTTCCGAATACAGAGACACTCTGACACACGAGTCACAGCAGAATCATTACAGGAACAGTTAGATAACCTCGATTAATGATTCACTAGACCCAAACTAATAAACTGGGTCAGATTGTGTTAGCAGCAGAAGCAAGAGCAGCGAGACCTTCAGGTTAGGCTGTGTGAGAAGTAAGAGCAGCAGCAAGCGTGGAGGGAGGGAGGTAGGGTGCTAGAAAAAGAAAATTAAAGAGGAAAAAAGGCGATAGAGGTGTTGGTGTTACTCCACTATGGGCCCCGAGGATAGAGACAGTAATGCATGGGAAATGGGCTTTCTTCCTCCAGCTTTCTTTTCTCCTGTTCTCCTTCTATGGTTCCATCGTGCCCACGTCCGAAGGGAGCAAATTTAATTTGCGGCAGCGTCTCTTGCCATCGCCCTTTGTGCCTCGGGATAAAAGAAATGGATTCTGGAATTTAAAAAGATGAGTGAAATAAAGAAATAAAACAGGGGCACTCAGGAGAAGGCATCAGAGACAATAGCACAGAGGGTGGCAGAAGAAATGAGAGCAGGGTTTGAGGGGTGCAGACTTTGTGTGAGGGGGGTGGGAGGGGACTTATGTGGGCCAGTTATTAACTGTATGGTTATCATAACCTGGCTCAGAGGCCTGGCCATCTGGGGAGGCCATAGGGTCACTCAAACAATCACATCAGATCAGGCTGCTGATAGAAGCTACTGCTGACGCTATCATGCCCAAACATGAAGGTGGCTGAAGGGTTAACAACCCATTACCTCATCCTACTGCACTCCCTGGGGAGACATAGTGTGGGGTTGTGTTGATGTGTGCGTCCTCCTTTAGAGCCCAAAGCGCACCTTTGGGCTCTGACTCAACAAAGGGGAGTTTGGCAGAGTGACATCACCAGAGAGACTAATCCATGCTGCATGCAGGGAGGGAAATTGGAGGCTAGGGTGAGGAGGAGACTGGGGAGGCTGTGGACTACATGGGAGTCACATTACTCCCCTCCAGCTCTTCTCTACCTGTCACATGAGCACTTTGAGGACTCAACAGTAAAGCCAGAGTCTTGACAACTTCAAACGCCTGCTTTGCTGGGGCAGATCAGAGGCAATGCAGGGATAAAGGCAAGAATAGAAAAAGAAAGAGGAATCTCAAAAAGCAGCTGGACTGCTTGTTGTAGGATGACTTCAGTTTCATTTACAGGTGTTCAAAAGGCAGTACCAGTATCAGAGTTGACTTCTAGTATTTACTAAATTTAGTTTGCTCATTTAGTGTCGCGGTCCCCTATCTTTTTTGCACCACAGACCGGTTTCATGAAAGACAACACTATGGCGGGTCTGCCCTATGGCAGGGCTGAACGATTTGGGAAAATAACTAATTGAGATTTTTTTCCCCTAATATTGCAATTTAATATGTAATATGTGAAGTTCCTTAGCTCATGTATTTCTCAACAAACAAGCAATTAATCATTCTACTTTATAACGAACAATATCTGGTACATGAAAGTAGGCTGAATAATTATTAAAGGAATCATGACTAAATTTTTATAAGAAAAACATACAAAAATGAGAAAAGTTGGATCTTTTTGCAAACTACTCTAAAAAAATTGGCACGTGAATGTTTGCATGATGTGTAGAGCATCTCTGCTGCAAAAAATGTTTTAAAGTGCTATTTTGACACAGATTTTAATTACAGTTAAATTCTTGCACCCTCTGTGATTTGAAAATTGCTGTAGGACATATTTCAATTGACATCATGTTTTTTGGGATACATAAAATGATACAAACTGCTTAAAAATAAACACGATGCTGAATAAGTGAGAATCACCTGTCACAATAAACCCATTTTTTAACTCAGACTCCTGGTATTGTCTTTTAAATGCAGCATATTTTTTTAGGCTCTACTTCTGTCTCCTCACAGAGCATCTTGGCATGTGTCAAGAAGTCTAAAGACTCAGTTGGATAATATTTGTAAATATGTTTATACTTAAATTTTAGCTTTAGATGTAAACTACATGTAAATATCAGTATCAATATTGGCTAATTTTATTTCGTAAACATTGGCAAAAATCCAATATTATGCATCCCTATCGTTAGGCACTGAAGCGTTGAGGAAAAATTGTATCCATCAGTATTTCTAAAAAGTTGCTGTGAGCGAAGAGAACGAGAGGAAGACTACAGCAATGACAAAAAAAGTGAGTGTTGTTGTCCTGTTACTGAAACAGAGCAGTGATATGGAGATATAAGATGTTATTTCCTGTATTTTTTCACAGCAGTTTTGCGCTAAAGAAGTTGGAGATACACCACCACACTTGCGAAGGCATGAAGGAGGATTCAGTATTCTTTATCACTCTTGCTAAAGATGTTTCTCTGTCTGCCTACTGTGTGCCTCTCAGCCCTGCCCTCAGTCCCAGCCTCTATCCCCGCTGACTGTTTAATTCAGCAGTCAGCAGATATGTTTGATAACGTCTCTGTAGCGTGTTGTAAAGATGCATGTGTTAGTGTCTGTTACAGACAGATTGTTGCTTAATGTTGATTAGTGCTGAGTTCATGGTGACTAATGTTGGCTCCTTATTATTATATATCAAAGAGTAGGATCTAGACCTGCCGTCTTCAGTAAGTGTCTTGAGAAAACCTTAGTTATGAACTGGTGCTAAACAGGAAGTGACTGACTGAGAGCAGAGGAGAGACAGCAATGTCTCCTGGTCTTTTAGTTTCCCTTTACATCCCAGGAGCAGACTGATGATTGTTGTTTTATTACTTTAAATGAAAGCCAATTACTATTTAGTGAGTAACGCTAAAATACAGGTTGGAAACAAAACCAAACTCATCAATTTTGAGGGTCCAGTAGATCACTTTTGTTGTGATGGTACTGAAACAGGTATGAACATAGTTTGGTTCTGACTAGAACTGTATCATAATTTTGAATCCTGGTATGGCAACAACTCTATGTACAAGGCAACAAACACATAAATATATAAAGTTTGGTGGGAGATCCAGAGGTAGAGCAGCTGAAGGTTCTAGACCTCATGGTGGTCACTGGGGCTGGTGAAACAGAGCAGTAGATGAAGGAAGGAGACCTAAAAGTGTGGAAGGGGATGCTGATGTGCAGGAGGTCAGAGCAGCACAAAGAAAAGAGGTTAGAGACGGCCTTGAAGGTGAGGGGCAGAATCTTAAACATCAATACAGTAACTGACGGGGAGCCAGTGAAGCTACTGAGTACAGAACTGATGCGTTTACTTTATAGAGATGATACAGATTAACTAGTTGAGGTTAAGGAATATAACAATTATTTGGTATTAACATGTTGGAGACAGTTGAATTAAGTTATTTAACAAAGAGCACAGCTAGACCTGCTTTTTTTGTAAAGTGTCTTAAGATAAAGTCTTATGAATTAACCCTGAAAATAAAGGCTGATGGATAGATTTATTGATTGATCGTGAAGCATATTGTGAATAAAATCTGCTATATAAATAAGTTATGGTGTGACTTGACTCATTCATGTCATTAGCACCATGCCCCAATAGAGCCTTGACCTTTTAACATCAGCATTTGGCTCAGGTGATACAATAACGGCTTCATAGATGACAACTAGGGCTGAACAATTAACCCTCTACTTTTTTCCATCCATTTTTGTATCTCCTGGACTACTTTGATAAAAAATAAGTTTGTAAAAAGTCTATGCTGTGGTGCGTGAGAGGCGGTCACGTGACACTGCCCCATCCAATACTACATGGATGCACTACGGAGTAAAACTCAAACTGCAGGGAGGCGAGGGGGGGGCTCACTTTGAGCGTTCCTCTTTCTCTCTGCACATCAGGCCAGTGTTTATATGAGACATATGATCAAGGTAATACATATACAACGTTGACCAAACATAATCTTGTCTGGGCTTCACTAGAGGTGGTCGGTAAACCGGTATTAATACTGTCACCAGTACAATTTTTGCCACGGAATGGATTTCTGCAACACCGTCA
The DNA here is from genome assembly GCF_018320785.1 of Cheilinus undulatus. Taxonomy (NCBI): domain Eukaryota; kingdom Metazoa; phylum Chordata; class Actinopteri; order Labriformes; family Labridae; genus Cheilinus; species Cheilinus undulatus. Next base: position 23,949,841 of record NC_054874.1, on the reverse strand, counting down.
TCACCGGTTTAAATGCCTACGTTGTGCTGTGATGTACGCACAAGGCATATCTGCTCTTACAGCTGGCGGAGCGGGTGATTTGTGACAGACAGCTCAGACTAAGTCCAGTCAATAGCACGTTCAGCTCTAGTATTACGTGTAGCCAGGTAACTAACCGAATGTCACCTGCTCTTGCCGTTGAAACTAAGCTTGGTTAGCAGGCAAAAGCACGTGTTCTTTCCTCTCAAAGTTTGACGGCTGTACCGCAACAAAGTCAGTGTGTCGTCTCTGTAAGCCTACCTGGGGCTTTAACACAAGCTTTGCTGCTTTGGCTGGTCTCAGTTTGTCAAGAGCCCAGCGCTGCAGCTCTCCATGTTACAACAGCTTAAACAACTGTTTAAAGGTCTATTTTAACTTTTGACTTTCTTTTCTAAGTCCACAGTGAGTCAAAGATCTAGGCTGGGATGTTAAATGAGGTCAGAAAAGCAGCTGTAAACTTGCTGCAAAAACTCTCTGGTAAGGCAGCCAAAGCTAAGCTAACTCAATGCTAAACACACCACTTCCGTCAAGCCCTTCACAATAAAAGTCTGCAGCTGTTATTTTTCTGAAACGCTTTTATTGTGAACACCTTCACCAGAAAACGTGTTCATATCATTAGCAGCTTAACACACCTCATCAGGATAGAGATGAAATGAGAAACTTGGAGTGCAGTTAGAAGTAAACCTAGAGACTTAAAAAAAAAACAAAAAACCAAAAATGTTTCTGTGTTCCTATGCTTAGACATAAATTGCCATCAAAGGCTTGCTTTAAGGGGAAAAGGGGGTCAATAACACTTGAATTACGATTGAAAAGCATTATCTCTTTTTAATTTTGTAATACAGTGATATCATACAGTTACCGAAAAAGGCAAGAAAAATACCATGATATGATTTTTAGGCCATATCGCCTGGGCCTAGGCATCACACATTAGTAAATGAACCCCAAAGATATCTAATTATAGAGATCGGTGCCATCCGTGATCAATCAATCAATAGGTGCACAGTGGTCGCTCTGCATCTCCCTCTCTGTACAGACTCTTTCATCAGGTCTTTCCTGTAAATGCATCCTCTCCTGTTAAACATCAACTTCTGCCGTTGTTTAGTTTGTGAACGTGCAAAGAAACTCCGTCAAGTTCCCACGTTGATTCTGATCGTGATTTAATAAACATCAAACTTCCTCGCGCAGATCTGCTATTTTAAATCGATTTGTGGGTGAAAACAAATAATGACGACTATGGCTATGATAGAAATAAAGCAGAAACACAGTTAGGGAGAGTAAGTTAGCAGAACAGGTGAGAAACAGGTGAGCTGCTGTGTGTTTAGCCTATGATAAAGGGGGGGGCAAGACAAGTTTATGTTAGTTTAATTTTGTGATAAACACCAATAAAACAGATACCATTAATAAAGCTATGATTACAATAATCAACCTCAATGATAAAGGTTTTTTTAATAACAGACACAGATAAAAACTTAAATCATTATCTTTATTATTGCAACAAGGAATATGATCATTAAAAGGAATGATCATTTTGTGACTTTTTTCATATAAAGGTTAGTTGTAAAAAAAAAGTCTGTGGTAGTTTTTGGTATAATATCCTTGTTGATGCCTAATTGTAACTCATGTCAATGTGAGTAACTAATGTCAATGACAGTATTTAAGGAAATAATATCTGTTTAATCTTGAATCTTTATCAAGAGTTCAGAACAGGAAAATTCACTTGAAAATGGCCAGTCAAACTGGAATCAGCACCACTCTGGTTTAATTACTGCAAGGGCACAAAACTGTTCAAAGAGAACAGAATTGTATAAATTAAGCCACATAACATTTTGTTCTGGAAGCACACAAGACTGATACATTAAACTTTATAATATACAACATTTCAGTTATTTGTTGTAACATTATACAAATATTTAAAGCACAAACCGAGGCAAGGGGTGGAATAACTGTTCATTGACCGTAATTGAGGAAAAGACCTCAATTAATCGTAAATATGATTTTTGCCATAATCACCCAGCCCTACATAAGAGACACACCGGTTATCCTTGATTTAAATGTCTTTTTTGCTGTCTTCTTTTCTAATCCACCTTGACTTGCTCTATGTCTCTGGTATTTCCAGGTTGACGCGCCAGAACACTCTTAACAAAATAACTGATTTATTGAGTAGTTTGACCCCTGCAGAAATGCTGTACCATGTAAAATAGACTTAAATTGAAATGCACTGAAAGCTGCCCCCTTTGGAAGGGAACCTGGTTATTATTTGAGTATTCATTGTAGATCCCACTGCAGAATTGTTCGAATCAAATGCATCGTGGACAAGATTATTTTCAACACACTGTCTCAAATACAGATGTAAGAAAAAACTGACTTTGTGCAGAAATCGCAAAAACTCATATGCATTAATCATATTTATACTCTTAATAATCATCTAATATGTTTCTCAATTAAAAGAGAATAATGACTATAATACTAGTTATCAAACTGAAATTGCATTATTAGTAAAAATAATTGCAATTCAATGGTTTTTTCAAAATTATTCAGCCCTAATGACAATTGTTTCGGGACTACTGTGTCTTTCCATATTGACCATTAATCATATCTGGGGTCAAAGCATGCAAAAACAACAAAAGTCAGTGTTTCAACATTCTTAACATGTATTCTTCATGCTGTTTGCTTCAGATAAGAATTCTGTATTGGCATATAACCAAGACTAGGAATTTGAATTATGCATGGGGACTGGAGATGTAAAAATATAATTGGAACATCTGCAATTTCACTATCAGATTCTTGACTCAAGTTTATCCTCTGCAAAGTCTCACAGTAAACGAAGAAAAAAGTGGGCCTCCACCCGGTCCATTGAGAGCCAACAAGCTCTGGTTGAGTTGCAGGCCATTATGGAGAGAAAACAAATGCAGACCTCTGGCCATGCACAAACAACCCGGTCCAGACACCTGTGTTCCATTCAGAGAACATATCCAGCCACTTAACACTTCACAGGAGGGGCAGGGTGCTGTTTGTGTTTGCAGGCTTGCACACCCACTATGGTTCTTTTAGTTTTGCTTCTTTACCAAAACACCCGAGTCTCTCTATGACGACCAAATGCTTGTGGCAGTCCCGCTGAGAGCAGCCAGCCGTTACACCAACTGACCACCACAACTGACCCGCTTCAAAGCTACACCCTCTGAATTATACTGCCCAAACCCTGGAAAAACAAAGCTCATTCATCCTGCTGTCATTTGCGGACTCCAGTCGTCCCCCTGTCTAGGTTCCCCCAGCTGCATCTCGACTGACCTCAGGGTTGCCAACACCTGTCCCGCACAGACAGGGACACCCACACACACACATACACAGCTCTACCACCCAGGATAGATGAAAGACAGCAGGCCAGGCAGACACGGCACCGCTGTGGATCAGTGGAGGGCTACGCTCTGAGCTGCCAGCAGCTAAACCTCAGGGCCGGCACCATTACAATTCTTTCCGCAACAGCAGGTCAAAATGGAGAGGAGGTATGCGGTCCGCTGTGGTCAGTTCGTTACAGTGGATTCTCAATCCCCTCGATACAATTTAATGAATTGAAATGGCAATGACCCATAACCCTGGCAATGCGCTCAAAGTTTCTACCCAAAGATTAAGCTTGCTAGGCTGAGCTGGTTACATGTAGCAGAGGCCGTCTGCATGTCGAAATGCTTTGTTTGCAGCAAAGCCAAATGCACTCACAGATGGGAGCTGACTGGACACCAGATGACTCGCTGCAGTGTGGTGGTGCAGTCTGCTCTGGGGCTGGGAGGCAGGAGGGAGAGAGGAAAGAGAACAGGGGCAATGGCCACCAGATGCCCTGCTTAAGTTTAACCCGTCCTGCTGTCCTGGTAGGATGCCATGATGCTCCAGCCTGCTCTGATGTTAAGCATCAGGGCTGTGAACAGAGAGTATGTTTAACACTCAACTGCTTCTCATGTTCAGGTGCTGTCCAGGCCAAGTACAGCCTTTATCTTCACAGGATAACAAAGGAAACTACAAGGTTTGATGTGACCTTGTGTAGCTGCTCATTTCTCCACCCCTGCAGTATCACATCTCGTTGTGATAGCACTGCAAACAGAAACTCAGACTGGTAAACACACAACATGGTTTTCCAGACCGGTATCAGGTCCTCTGTATACGTTTCAGGAGGAAGAGTCAAACAGTGCAAGCAAAAACAGCGCCAGTTTATAAGGTATGACACAGACTGAACTTTGTGTTTGTCTTATCTGTTATATTGCGGCTTCAACTTTATGCACATTATCAGAGGCTGCAGCTTGTTTCCTGTGCTTTAATGTAATTACCTCCGTGTCATGCCGTGTAGATGTTTCTGTTTGGCTAGTAGGCTGCTTCCTTAGGCCTAAACCTGCCATGAGCAAGAGAGAAAGGTGGAGTAACAGAGATAAAGTGAGGAAAGGGGGCACTGCCAGTGTCAGAAAGAAGTATAAAAGGAAGAAATATGGTGTTATTTTGTGATTCTTTAATGGAGGAACTAATAAACATGCCTTACCCTCAACAACAAACCCAAGCAAGAAGGGGATAGATTTTGTGCATAGTACATTTGATGATGAGTATTGTGTTTATATGTGCACTGCCCTCTATCAGACATGCCGCTCTGACTCCACCATAGTTAGTAAATTAAAAACATTGGTTAGGTCTATTTTGCATCTGTAAAAGATCTATGAGGGATGTTAGCATCTGTTACAGCCTGACAGGGAGTTCAAGAGTTTCAGGCGCCCAAATTTTGTATATTTTGGTGCTGTGGTACTAAAACAGGTATTGATATCGTATTTGATTATCACTTACAACACATCAAAGTTAAACATTCAGCAAATACATAATGCAAAGTATCACGATATGTATTCATCAGTACTTTAAGTACCAGTTCTGATTTAAATAACAAGACATGGTGATGTAAGTGAGGGTTATTAGTTGGGCCTATAAATAACTATACTAATACGAAGAAAATATCGATATGGAGCTTCATAAAAATTAGACAGTCCAGACTTCATTTGGCCATTGCTGTCCATTCCACCACAGACCACAACAAACTACTCTGACAAAATAGCTGACAGTAATACTCCATAGAGAGCTCAATCTATGAGTCTGTAGTAACGGTCAATTTTATCGGCGCACCGCTGGTCTTTCCTCATACATCCGATCCATTTTCATGGCTATGTTAGCTGTGATGGTGGCTTTTATTCCAGCTCGACAAACACCATCATTTTGAAGAAGCTTTCCCCTTTCAGAAAACAAAGAGAGCATATCTTCAGTCATGGATTTTGTCATTAACAGGCCATTCTTCACCACCCTTGTATCATCACAACTGACATGTGCTACCCGTGCTAATAGGGCTAAACGTTTGTTTGCCTTTTGAGTGATTTGTTCATTGAGCATTAAAGTAGTTGTCGTAAAGCCCTGCTGCTCATCCAACAAACACGTTACTTTCAAATTTGGCACCATTTACAATAGAAATAAACAGACTTTCCAACTGTATCAGATTTATTAACAAGAAGCATTGTTACAACTAGAAATAATCCACCAAACCATCAAACAAATTTCCTTACTTTTGTGCTAATTTTATATTCAGTAAGACTGTTGCTTCCCAAAGTGTGTGCTGAGTCCCAGAGGTGTAGATTGGCCACTAGAGGTCATTTATAATCACTTAAAACCCTGAAAATTCACACAAAAAAACTAAATCATGTTTTATGATCATACTTGATTACATGTGATTATTTATCACTTTTTTACATTTATTATGTCTGATTCAACTATGACGCTCGCTTACCAATTTCAAGCATTAAAGTGTCTTCTGAGGCATAAATGCCACTAGGTAGGTAGGAGTTATTTTGTTCCACAAAGTACGTTTACAGAGATGAATATTAGAAAACTACATTTAATTGACTTTGCAGGTGCCTGATCAAAACAAAATAACTGGCAGTGGCTCATTAGTTGCACTTAGTGTCCCCACAAACACTTACCAAGTAATGTTAATGTTTCTGAAAGCCAAGCATTTGCAGTGAAATTCTGTTTATGAACTAAGAACATGAAAGTAAATATTTGCATCTCATGTTAGTGTTGTATAAGGATTTTGGCAAGCCCAAGATGATTTTCAGGTGTCAAACTGAAGTTTTGGAACGGCTGAGTTAGATAAAGCCAGAAAGTTGGTTTACTCATGCAATGCTAAATGAGCTGAAATACACTTGCACTTCTCGTTTAACAGACTCAGGCTGCAAACTACCTTCTATACAAAATAATGGTAAGCAACCTGACTCATGCATCAGTGTGGGTGATCACACACTGAAGTTATGCTGTAGGTGAGAGTGTGTGTGGTAACTGTGGAGTAGCCAGACCCCACTGAGGCCACCAGACAACTGGGTAAACATACACACCCTCCACCCTCCACCTGTTAGTCCCTCCCTGCACTAACAGTGGTTAGCTCTTAGCAGCAAACTATATATCCAGTAATATACAATGCCTGAACTGTCCTCTTCATCTGTTGTAGTCAGAGTGCAAATCTTGAATCAAGTGCAACATGTGCAAAGTGTATTGTTCAGCCATGGCACACATATAAACACACACATATACCTCTAAGTCTGACAAAGAGCCTTCCTTATGGCTTAATGGACAAAGGAAAAAAAAACTCTAATCATATCCGATGACTGATAGCACTTATGATGAGGACGGGGGTTAGAATATCCCGCAGTGAAGTGGTGCGTTCCCATTACTGCATCTCTCCATCTCTGGAAATGGCTTCATTAACAGGCTGGTGCTGAGAGCTCCCTTGCCGAGTGTATGAACGCACTGCACCCCGAGGGTCCGCCAGAAAGGCTGAGGTGAAGTCCATTAACACTCGACAGCTTGTTTTTTGACCACTAAATAAAACAGGGTATTTTTCCCTGAGTCTGCATTATAAATAGCCTTTAGCTTGAGAGCTAGTGAGAACAAATTTCCGGGGTTTGGAAAAACTCCACTTCAAGAAGGAAATTAAGCCAATAGATTGGGTTTCGGATCACAGGTGCTGATCTACACACAGGTGAAAATGTCACAGAGTTCCAGACAACAACAGACCAGGAGAGCAGCATCATGCCATGTCTTGTCAAGAGTTGCAAAGCAGGACTGACTAACTTTTAAATTATTTTTTCAGAAGCGATTAAAGGGCTGATCCTTGTTTTTCACTGCCAGTTTGGGAATCATCTAAAAAAGAATGGAGTAAAATGCACCAAAAAACATTTAGTGTATTCCTCCTGACACTTGGTCTGGATCAGTGTCACCTCAAAGTCTGTATCTAAATGGTGGGGAGTGGGCAGGTGGGGTGATAACAAGAGAAGAGCCGTAAAAGCGACGCTGCTTTCTTCAGGGAATAAATCCATATCTCACATAACCTGTCCTGCTTCTCTGGCATACTTCCCGATCCCTCAGGCAACCCGAGCTGGCTACCTCTGAGCCTATGACATAGCTCTTTACTTTCCCAGCACTTTACACTCCAATCGTGTGTCATCTGATGAAATGCTACACCCCAGTCACCATTATTCGTCTGGATACAGGAGCCTTTGGAATGTATCAGATTCCTGCCTCGGGGGGCGAGCACCTTGGAAACATGGTCCGACCTACCTCCACCAGCTAGCCTCTCCCATTTTTCCTTTCTTACCAACTCTTCCTCTTCTCTTAATCTATCTTTCCATCGAGCAGGATTCCACCAGAGGCCGGCTTGATTTACACCGCCTCATCGCCCATCTGACATGCACTCACATTTTTGACGCTTGTCTCACAATAGGAGAACATGTGAGGGACAGTTTTAGACCTGTTTTCCAGCTGTCGTCTTTGTGATGGGGTTACAATAAAGAGGGTAAAACATCACAATGAGCGCTCCCCTTTGCTACAGATGGGTCACACTGCCTTCCCCACTTCAGAGCAAGCACCTAAGCTCCTCTAGAAATTCAAATTAGAAACTATTTTGCTCAGTTCAACAGTAATACAACCACTCTTAACCTATCTCCCCTCTCCAGACAGCAACAGTTATCCCATGCACTGCTCAGAACTGTAGTATTGAGTATCTGAGTCAGTGGCCTGCGTAATTCAGTCTGGGGAATTATGACAGTGGAAAATCATTTCCCCGGGCCGGGGATAGGAGGCCATGGCTAATCGTTCAGTAATCTGATCTGCCTGCATACTGTAGTCCACCGCGCCGCTAGCCTAGCCAGCCAGTCACACATGTGGACACCCCCAGGGCCTGCCAACTATCTGATGGAAGCTAACGCTATTCAAAAACAACTCTCCAGGTTTTCCCGAGGATTACAGATGCTATCGGATCATTTGCTAATACCGGGTTTGCTGTGCTGTTTGAGATGTATTTACTCTGCTCCTGCTCTCCAATACCCCCTCACGATAGCAGAGCTTAAGCCAAAAAATGCCACAGCCACATTCCAGGCGGAAAAAAGGCACCAATACAAACTACTCTACAGGCTACAATGCTACAGTCTGAGCATATTAATCCGAAAGCCTGACTTAATGAGGAAACATCTGAGTTTGTCTGTCAAACAGCAGGCATTTCTGGGGATTCTTCCAATTGTAGATTCCAGTATTTAGTGGAGCCAGTGGTGTTGTAGTAGTATATGAATAAGAACCATAGGGAGCAGTACAGGGCCACAAAGCTGTGCTTTTACCCAGCATAGAGGCACAGGGGGACTTGAGTTTTGGAAAGATGCCTGGCTTTAGCTCTGCTCAAAAGAGAGGTCTGCCACCCTGCACACTGAGTGTGGATACAAGGGGCACTGACATGGAAAAATACAAGAGTTGGCATGTAGTTTGGCACTGCAGTTTCCAACAGTTACCTTGTGTAGCATTAAATAGTATAGCAGCTGTGAGTCACTGCAGTACGATTAATCCTCTATGTAAAGATAAGAAGAAATAAAGCAGTGATTGACAACAAACATTCAGATTTTCTCTCTTACCTATCCCCATTCAAGCCTAAAATCCAAAGTGATGAATCGTCTGTGATCATGCCTCATTCTGATAAACAGCCAAACACCGTCGGGTGACTTGATCTGTCACATACAGTCATGCCTGCAGGATTTTTAACAACCTCTGTGTGTAGGCATTGTAACCCAGTCCCAGCATTTCACAAGCATATCTAAGTGAAGGGATGCTGATATATGATCAAATGGCTGCGGCGGCAGTGGCAGCCTTCATCAGCTGAAAGCGCTAGATCACAGCATGTTTGGCAGCCAGTGGGAGCAGTCAGATGGAGGGTTAGAACAACCAGACAAACAGTTGGCACAGATAAATAGAATGCAACTTAAGATTCAGCTCTCCACAAATTTGACAAACAAATGACAGCAAAAACACTCTTTTTTATTTAATCTAATCTGCAGATGGAATAAGATCTACTTTTTTTTAACAAATGATGGGTGGAGAATGTGATAAACAACACATGGCTTGTATTGGGAATTACAAAATGTGAAGCATTGGTCAAATAAATCTCATGACACCAGACACGAAAGCAGATGAGCATGGCTTTTCGGTTACAGTCGCAAAAAATGTCTTCTGCAACTGAAGAGAAATGCAGGGAAAGTCCTTATGACTTTGCCAAACACATTCTGAGCGTGAGTCATTCTCCTTTAGTAATCTCTTACTCACATTATGTGCACGCTGGCACGCGCATACACCCCAAGGCAACAGATTTCAGGCAGGTCTGGACTGCCCCTTTTTGCTACAGAGCCCAGTCAAGTGTTTATAGTATTTAATAGATGCAGCTATCCAGGCTGAGACACACTTTTGCTCCATTTTACACAACAAAGGGTAACACAGCAGAGAGATACAGTACAGACTTTAATTATTCAAGAAAAGACGCTGCAACACTGGAGCATTCTTCAACTGTAACACCTACACAAAATAAAACACTCCAATTGGATGTGCTTTTTGACAGTGCATCCTACCGGAGTATAATAAAGCACAGGCAAACTTCACCTTTTTTCCCCCTTAAAATTTCTGGTTTAGACAAAATAGTAGAGGAACAATCAGCCAACACATGATTCCTACAGGTAGCCTAATGCATCCTGTGTCATAACACAGAGCCTGCCATCACTGCTGATAATAATTATGATAATAATTAACCCAAGTTCCCTGAAATCATTTGGACAAATTGAGTAATGCTGAGTGCATTCCCGCGTTGATCTTTTATTCGGCTCTGTCATGTGCAGTGCTATTAGATTAGGAGCCAGACAGTCCCATCGACCTTTAATTATAATTTGCACTCAAAATCGTTTGGCCTTTTCTTTGCCAGAGAGACATTAGACCGTAAAACATGTGGGTTCGTTGTTTCATTGTTGCATAAATTTTTAAGCAGACTTATAGTTAAGATCATTAAAAACTCTACATATAGTCCAACGGTGGCTTCAAAGTTGTAAAAACAAGTTAGTGTCTAATTGCTGGTACCGGGCTGCATTACGGTATCCGTCTGCATAAAGGAATTCCGATATTAAATCACAGAGCAGGGCAGCCGGACACAGCTCTATCCTGAGTACAAACTTCCCCCCGACCTGCTTCTGAAAAAATAACCACCTTTCTCTACTGCCGCACGGTCGTGCTGAAAGCTCCACCGAGCAACCCTACACTATTTCGCCGGGGCTTTATGTTTCCAGGCGGGGGGAGTGAGGCCGAAAACTGGCCTCATTCTCCGTCTGCGCCAGACAGCGTTCACTAGCCTGGCCTGGGAGCCCGAGCGGCGGGGCTCTCGGTCGTGTACCAAACATGTGCGAAAACACAACACCGAGACAAGGGTGCCGATTCACTCACCTCGTTTTGGTCTAGGTGGGTTTGGGAAAACACAAACCGGTTGAAATGAATGCGGGGTTGAAGCACGCTGGGCGCATGTCGTCGTCGTCGTCGTCTCGGTTTGCTGTTGCCGTGATGTGGAAGCGGCACAGCGTACTCGGCTGGGAGAAATCGGGAAATCTGAGAATGCCCCTCTCTTTCTGCAGCTCTGTGCACCGCCGGTGGCCCATAACTTTCGGTAGGGGGCGCCAGAACTGCCCATGTTTGCCTCATATATGCGCATACATGCATAAACTACATACCTCCTCAAAGAAATCACTGTGATTATGTATCCTGCAGGGGCTTATCTGGATCCGTGCTGTTCTGTAGGTTAGAGAGGCCCTGATATATGTGTAATAATGCTAGAGATGGGATCTAATTTAAAATGATAGCAGGATTATCCTCAAAGTTCTTGTGATTCATATTACTTGAAACAGGAGCACAGGGGAAGTCGTGATGATTTTTTAACAGTCACCACACAGTGATGATTACACAACAAGCGCCCATGCAATAAAGTTTTTTAAACCTATAAAGTAATTTGCATCAAGGGGCAATGAACTTTTAAGATAACTTTTAGGGTGAACTTCATTACAGATTTAATGTTTCCTTCCTTGAATCAAATATTTTTTCATGTTTGAGTGGTTTATCCCCATATGATATCAATGAATTATGTGAGCCTACAACAACTAGGTCTACAGTCAATATAAAATACTAATGATCATTCTTTGGGACAGCTGTGAGGACACCTCTGTGTCTTCTGACCTCATGACTTACGAGGTTTGTGATTTTGATTACAGAGCGGCTAGATTGCAGACAAAGGCCTTCTTCAAAAATAGCTTTGGCAGTCTCATCCACGTCACATGAGGGATGAGATAGGGTCACACGACTTGTTAAGACAAGAAAGGTCAGAGCAGAAGATTTACTAGGTGTCCCACCACTAAACACAGGGCAGGACACAGACTGTGCAACCAGCAGGGAAAGCAGACAGATGAAGAGGTTTAGTAGAGATTTTACTTAAAACTTTGTTTCTAATATGGTCATAGAATCGGTGTTACCTATCTGATGAGCACAAGGCCAGTAAATCCAATACAAAGTATTTCACAGAAGACACTAGAGGTGTTTCTCCTGGAAGACTCCCTAAAAGTAGAGCAGACTTTGTTGCGTAGCCTCCTGGAAAGCAGTGCTATAAAAGATTTGCCAGCTCTTTAGACCTGTTCTAATCCCTGTCCTTTGACTCCAAGACTTCACCCTGACCTTAACTAAACATTAGGGTCTTAATGCTCATCCGTAATCTCAGGCATGCTTTGCCTCACTAATTGGAGTTTCACACAGCAAAGACACACTGACCTGAACAGGAACAGGTGGATAGTTAAACTGTAGGTGGACTACACAATTGGCTTATACAAGCTCACACACAGCAGTCAATCAATCTGTCTGTTTGCCACTCACTACCACAAAAGTATTAGGCCTGGACTCTTCAGATAGCATAGCTGTATGGAGGCTTGCAATGGGGAAAACAGCAAAAAAATGCTGCCTAAGTATACATAACAGCCATTAGCCCAAAGTCAGTTTTCAATCCGCTTCAGGTGGGCTGATGTCACAAGGTGAGCTTTTAACACACCACAGAAACAACCTTTGTTTATAATTTCCACAACAAAGATTTGCAGGAATAAGACATTTGCTGTTTTAAAACAATGAAACATTATTTTTTTAATCAGAAACACTGTATATGAATGTAAATAAGGAAAGGGATAAGATAAGTGATGCACAATTAATCTAATCACAATGTTAGGCTGTGCAATTATATCAGGGGTCATCAACTACATTTGTACAAGGACCAGCTTTTTCCTAAACAGGTACTTCTGAGCCAAACTTTGATATAACTTAAGAAAACTTAAAAATTGTCTAAGTAACATATTTTTGTTAAAGTATCTTTATTTTCTTTCAAATGTACATAATTTTTAGGCTCTAGCAGTGGAATCATCCCCTTATCACAGGCAGCCACGAGGGGGCGATTGAGATATTTTAGCTCAACATTTCTGTGGCTGTCATGTTGTCCATCATTGGGTTTGATGCTAATACACTATGTAGTGATAAGTGAAAAACACATGTAAGAAAATTGCCCTAAATGCCTAAAGCCTAAAGTTGACATGGAAAACTGCAGTTTTAATTAAGAATGGACAGATAAATTGTGTGTTTAACATGCATTGTATTTGCAAGTAACAGTTGACAGGGGGCTTTCTGAAAGAAAAAAAAGGATTAAATATAAGGTCATTCCTGATAAAATTGTTTATTTTATTTCTATTTTTGGCCCCTGGGCCACCAGTTGATGATTACTGAATTATGTAGTCACAGAAAAGCTGTAATTTTAAGCAGTACTTGAAAGGTTTACAAAAATGCCTGCAGAAGGGCCTTTAAGTTTACAATAGTGCCAGTTTTGCACTTTGTAGAAATACCTTAATTTTGATTTATTTTGAAAGCAGTATAGTGTAAAATCTTCAGGTTTCATATTTTCTTAATGCTTCTTAATATTTGTATGTTTTAATCTGAAAAATATACACTTTAAAACTATCATTATTCTCAGCATTTTCCTTGATAACCAAACAAGTACACTCATGATACCATTCATATATTATATTGTAATCCCAGTTGTAATATTGTCCAGTATAACTGGAATCACACAACCAAATTGTGCAGCACCAGGCCTATACTGGGTTGTAAATATGGGTACTAAAACACAAAGTTACTGCACCAGGTAATTGTCATGGGGTTCAGATTGTTTCATGTTTGTTTTAAAGATATGTAGTAAAATGAATGAAAAATAAAACTAATTGTGAAGAAAAAAACACTAAATCAAACGTATTACTGTTGATAAAACAGACTGGTATACATTGCCAAGAAAGCTGCGGTAAATCAATAACATTTCATTGTGTTTTTATTTTAATTGTTTGCTTTTTAATTAACTTCGTTGTAGGATAAAATACCTGATTGTTTCTTGAAATAGGGCGACACCCTTAGGCGAGACGTGGCTCTTTCGCGCGGGGCATTGTGGGCGGACAACTCTTGTGGTCGTTGGTTGTTTGGCCCGTTTGGCTCACACTCTGCAAAATGGCGACGTCCCTAGGATCCAACACTTACAACCGACAGAACTGGGAAGACGCGGTACGTTGAATTGGCATTGTTAATTACATGACGGGGTGCTTAGCTTAACACGGGTGTTTTCAGCAATAATTTTAAAATCGACATGAACAAAAAGCTCGTTTCTCAACTTTATCCTGCCTTATTATTTTCTTGGGAGCTCGTTAGCCTTCCGCCGGCTCACAGCTAACCAGTGGGAGCATGGCTGCTAATATGTTTCTGCATGTCAACCTTAGCCACGGTGTTTATGTAAGTTATGGAAATGAAACACACACTTACAAACGAAGACGTAGTAAGCGACTGAAGATATGTTTGGTAGGTAGACTTTTACCACAAAGCTACTGCTTTGCAATTAAATTAACAGCGTGATTTTTAATACAGTTAGCAAAGCAGGCTAATCGAGCTAGTGCTAGCAGGCTAACATTTATAAACTTAAGAAGTATTAAATAATGGTCTTAAGCAAACAGTTTCCAGTGATAACTCGGTGAGGCGAAACGAAGCCAATACACCCCTCATAACGTTGTCTGCTTAGATATAAGCGTTAACGTATCTATTAGTATTACTACTGTTAAATTGTCTTTAGCTTAGCATGCGTCTAAACATAAGGACCACTACCCCTAGCATGACACAATCTTTTGATAATAACTGTGCTATTCTGACTCATTTCAAAACGGTTCCAGTCTGCGTGTCAGTAGTCATCTTTTAGAGAATGCAATCTTAAAGTTAGCATTAATAGATGATTATTAATTGGATTTAGTCCCTCATCTCTGCTTAATCTTAACTCTGTAATTCATCATTTGTCCATGATTAACTTTATTTCTGAACCTCTGAAAATGTCCTAGACCCAACTAAATAAGGCAACAAACTGGTTGCCTCTCCTTAGTCATGACACAACAGGGCTTTTTGCCAATGTTGGTATTATTGTGACACCAGAATACAAACATTGAAACCTTAGACGGGTTAGTTGACGTTGTAGTCACAAGAGATACTTATATTTAGGTGTCTGGCTGATGCTGTGAGTGGTCATTTTCAGATGCTAGCACTTGGATTGCAACAGCATCCTCCAACAGATGGCAAAGTAAAAGTGAGCTAGTGCTATCTCACTCTTTGTATATTCACACGTTTCACTTTGCCAAAGAGCCCACTAGAGGCTTAAATAGAGGATGTAAGGTAAGTGTACCCATTAAGCCCACCAAAATCTAAGTTCACGTATTTTTCATAGATACAACGATGGTTTATAAACATGATCATTTGTTAAAATGAAGAATTAATCTCTCATTTGAAAGTAAATTTATTTACTTATGCATATTTTAAAGAACAAATGAAAGAAATTTTATGAATAAAGTCAGAAGTCTGGCATGGGCTTACTTGGTACCTAAGTACCATTTAAGCCCACGTGTGTTCCAAATAAGCCCACAACCACATTTATTGACAGAAATATACAAATCTATTATATTTTTTCAGGTAGTAAACACATATTCATTCAGTAACATGTTATACATGTTAAACAAAATTGATTTTTTGAACTTGGATTTAATGTTTGGCTTGTAACAATGATGATTTTAGGACAGTTGCTGTAATTCTTCCATTTTGTTGGCATTTTTCTCACTGTAAACAAGTTATTATGCAAAATTAACTGACATAGCAATTCTTCTGGGCAGTGTGTGATCTGTGATGTACTCGTGTTAATGAAGTTAGTATAACAACATCCAGCACAGGATTACAGTGAAAAGCTATCAAAAATGTCAGTATTTCCTATTGAAACACATAACACAAGTGGGCTTAAGTGGAACACACTGGGCTTAAATGGTTCTACAGTGACTTCCAGGGAAATAAAGATTATATTTTCTCACCAAAATGAAACAAATGCATAAAGAAATACCTGCAGTCTCATCATAGTTATCCCTCTTTTGCCAAACTTTCTGAATTATCAAGGAGTTCTTGTTCAAAGTTAGCTTACACTAGCTGTTTTTTGGGTCACTGTACTATTTAAGCCCACCTTTTGAAAAATGACATTTTTTGAAAATATTTCACCCACCCAAACCATTTTTTGTGTCTTAATTTGAAGATTTATGTAAAATGAATCAGAAAACACTTAGTTTGTGTACTTATCATGTTTAATCCTTAAGCAGTGTATCTATCAGTAGGGCTACATCTACTGACTAGCGATTCGCTCGCTACGCTAGCTAGCATGACTCATCTTTTCACATGAAACTAAATAGTAAGAAATGACAAAAAACGACTTATTTATACACAAAAAAACAAATCAATAA
The DNA here is from genome assembly GCF_018320785.1 of Cheilinus undulatus. Classification (NCBI taxonomy): domain Eukaryota; kingdom Metazoa; phylum Chordata; class Actinopteri; order Labriformes; family Labridae; genus Cheilinus; species Cheilinus undulatus. The sequence continues at coordinate 23,933,585 of NC_054874.1, read as the reverse complement.
TCTCTGAAATCACATAATATGAATGTATTTACCAAGTCAGTGGCTGAAAATAGTTGAAAAGAGGTTTTTTCTGAGGGATCCCAAAACTCCAAAGTTTTGAGGCGACTTTATCTGAGCCTCCTTGAGACTGCACGAATGCAGGCGAGCCTTTTTCGGTAATGACAAATGTGATTGGTGTCAAACAAAAACTGGCATTTAATTAAGAAATTGTGTGATTGGAAAAAATAATGTATAACGTTAAACAGGCCCCTCTTTTTTTTTTTCTTTTAAATTGACTTCAAAGTTGCAAGTGGGTTTCAATGGTGCCTGGGCTTAATGGGTACACTTACCTTAGTTGCTGCTTTTAATAACCTACGTCTATAGGTCAAAGGAGGACTTAGGCTGGCCACGGATGTGACGATTTTCAAGTCTTAAACAACTTTAAGAACAAAGGGGGACCACAGACATAAGGGCATTTCGGATTTCTCAGACTGTCAGACCACTGGAGAACACACGCCTGCCGACCTGCCAGCGACCCTATGGTGAAGAGTCCCCACACAAAAGATTTCACAGAACCTCCATGATCAAACATTACTTCAAAATAAAAATAAGCATGGATTACTATCAATTTCCTCTGATGACTGTCCCTTCTGGCTGTCCTGACAATCGTTACAGTTGGAGGAAAAAAATCATAAAACAAAAAGAGTATGGATGACATTCTGAGTGGTATTAAGGTACAGTTATGTTTATGTTTGTGAGCGGTGGAAGGACCTAACATCCAGTCGGCTTGCTCTCATTTGTTGTGAGTATTCCGTCAGAGGAATTAGGACCCATTGTAAATATCACACAGGTTTGATATTTACTATTCGAGGTCTGGGAGGTTACAACTGGATTTGGAGCAGTAAAATAATCGAGTTGACAATACACTCTTGGGGATTAATCAGACAAATAATTGTTTGCGACAAACCTCCACTTGGGATATGCTTCAACAATTGTAAGGGGAGGGGGATCTGGCCCTTAAATCAGGCTTAAAATCCATTAGTGTGTGGATAACCTTAGTGCTTATTTTTCTACATGATGAACTTTTCCTTTGTCTTACAGGATTTCCCAATTCTGTGTCAGACATGTTTGGGAGAAAACCCCTACATCCGTATGGTAAGAAAGCACAACCATGCATTTGAGAGGATTTTGTAATTATTGTGTTGACACTTATGAAGCAAGGATTCAAATGTGATACTCATTTTTCTTACAGACCAAGGAAAAGTATGGTAAAGAATGCAAGGTATGTTTAGAATTACTACACTAGTTCTGGTTTTATTCTGATACATAGTTAAGCTTTAACATGTCAAACAATCATGCATAAAATCATTGTATTCATCCATATTGTGATCCATTCTTTGCCCATCAGATCTGTGCCCGACCATTTACCGTGTTCAGATGGTGTCCAGGGACACGAATGCGTTTCAAGAAGACGGAGGTCTGTCAGACATGCAGTAAAATGAAGAATGTTTGTCAGACATGTCTGCTGGATCTGGAGTATGGTGAGTATTTGCCACTGACTTTTTGCATTTCTATTTGTATTTTGGCTTCACTATGCTGACCTCGATGGCTATATGAGTTTAACTTGAATTGTGTTTTACAGGTTTACCCATCCAGGTCAGGGACACTGGGCTGTCAGTCAAAGATGAGGTTCCTAGGTCAGATGTGAACAAAGAGTACTACACACAGAACATGGAGAGAGAGGTATAATTGCTAACAGTAGTTGTGTAGATATCATGATTCTAATGCAGCGACAATAGTTAAGACTAGTTCACAGGAATGCCATGAGCACTGCTCTTATTAATTTCATGTCCCAAGTTGACAAGCATTGGCTTTAAGAGACATTTTTTCTTTATACTTTGTTTACATTCTATCTCATCCAGTTACGTTATATTTGAAGGCTTAATTCCTGTGTGGCAGCAGGATTTAGGATTTAGACAGAATGTTGTTTCTCTTAATTTCAGTTATTTAAATGCTATTTAACCCTTTTAGTATTCAGGAAGTTATTGTAAGAGAGCCCAAAACGGAGCACCACTAACTTGTTTTTTTGTTTTGTTTTGTTTTGTTTTTTAGATAGAAACAGCATTTTGGTTGTCAGTCTTTCATAACTGTTTGGATCTCTCTCCTCTTAGATAGCCAATTCTGATGGCACACGGCCGGTTGGCCAGCTCGGTAAAGCGCCTAGCTCTAGTGATATGTTGTTGAAACTGGCCCGGACCACTCCATACTACAAGAGAAACCGACCACATATCTGCTCCTTCTGGGTGAAAGGAGAGTGTAAGAGAGGGGAGGAGTGTCCCTACAGGTGAGTGTGACATTTTGTGAAACAGTTTAGAGCCTGATGATTATCATTATTATAATTTTATTTGTACTTTTTAAAAGGAACCCTTCAAGATCACACAAGTTCATCTTGTTGGATGGATATTTGTATCTCTCATATATATACTGAACCAAAAAACTCACTAGATATCTGCACTCTGAGTAATTTGAGTTTATAAACTCACCAGGACGCCACCATGTTTTGGTCTGAGCAAGCGCTGTGACATCACAGTACCGCAGCGCTCCTCTCCATTCCTATGCAGTAACGGTGTAAGGGCTGCAACTCAGAAATGCTGCACATCTCACAAATGGAAAATTTAAAGATTTGAGGTCTCTTCTATTTTTCCCTTACACCACGAGCAGTTATTGGTCAAACTAGAAAGGAACATGATATATACAGAGCCATATTTACCTTGTTGTAGCAAATATTTACTTCCACATCATTAGAATATGTTTGAAATCTGTTTGTTGACGAACCAGATGAAGGCCACAAGCTAAAATGCGTCTGTTTAATAAAGTTGTTCCCCAGACTTCTACTATTTATGAAGCTTTCTGTTTCCACACAGTTCAGGTAAAGATTAACACAGAATGAAAGCACTTCCGGTTCGCGCTTTCTGAAGTAAAAGCCCACTTTAGCATTTCTTTGTATGGAACCCTTCCCTTCGTATGTACATACAGGTTTTATTTCGAAAAGCTCCCGGCACACTTTCACTATACACTGATTCAAGTCACTTGTAGGGAAGTTTATTGAGGTAAAACTTAGGAGGAATGACACGACTTTGACAGCAGGGAGACAAAGCCAATTCGCAGCAAACTCGTGTCTGGTATCAAAGCTGTTATGCAGGCCTCTACCTCCTGCAGCAACAGCTACAGGAGGCAAAAAGAAAACGGTTACAGCATAGGAATGGTGAGGAGTGCTGCGGCACTGTGATGTCACAGTGCTACCGTGGACCAAAACATGGCGACATCTTGGTGAGTTTTATAAACTCAAATGACTCAAAATGCAGATATCTAGTGAGATTTTTAGTCCAATATACATATGAGAGATACAAATATCTATCCAAGAAGATGAACTTGTCTGATCATGCAGGGTTCCTTTTAACAAAGACGATATTGAAATCAGTGTGTTATGATTCAGATTTTACTATTTGTTTGTGTTGTGATTATTTACTTATTGTTGTCCTTTTATACAGGCACGAGAAGCCCACTGATCCAGATGACCCTCTGGCTGACCAGAACATAAAGGATCGATACTATGGCATAAATGACCCAGTAGCTGACAAGCTGCTGAAAAGGGCCTCAACGATGCCCAGACTGGACCCACCAGAGGACAAATCCATCAGCACCCTATACATCGGAGGTTTGGGGGATACAGTCACAGACGCAGATCTTAAGTAAGATGTTTTATCAAGACCACCTTTTACAGTGAATTCATTCTATCAACATAAAAAGATTGTTACAATGTCGGGATTTCACTTTGAGTGTTGAGGGGCCATTCAAACATTCATGCCTTTGATTCCAGGAGTCACTTTTACCAATTTGGTGAGATTCGTACTATTACCATCGTCCAGAGGCAACAGTGTGCCTTCATCCAGTTCGCCACTAGGCAGTCAGCTGAGATGGCTGCTGAAAAGTCCTTCAACAAGCTCATCATCAATGGACGGAGACTCACAGTCAAATGGGGAAGGTAAGACTATCAAGAAGGTAAAAGATTACTCACTGGGGGAGGGAGATCCATCACTTATGTGACTCTTGGATGCAGCCTTAAAAAACTTTGGCAATCTTTTAAGAAATTCTATGCCCTATTCAGCCACACTGAGGAACGCTGTTCAGGAAAAGGTCTGGAGGGTTAATCATAAGTGTTTTTATTAAACCTTCTATCCCCCCAACATCAGAACCCAACCAGTCACAGCAACCTCCACTGCCTTAGGGGATTAGTTATGTACACTACCTGGGTTTAAGTGGGGGAATTTAAGGAAAATAAAAGGCCTGATCATCCAGATTTTTGATCAACAACAAAAGCAGCCATGTCTAGAAAATCTGAAAACATTCTGTTTCAACCAAGAGCTAGAAATCAAGTTTTTCTCTTTTGTGAATGCAAAGGACAAGTTTGTGTGCCTCTCTGTGGTAAATTAAAAGAAGCAATGCAGAGGGCTAACACGCTCAATTCCATGTTAACTTTGCACACAACTGTGGACCGCATGTTACAAACTGAAAAGCATAACGAGCTGAAAATAGCACTTAAAAACAGCAGTGATGGAAAGTAACTATTCCCAATTACTCCTGTTACTTTAATTGAGTCAGAATAAAGAACTTGAAAAATTATAACAGGGTTTCACCATGGCAAAGAATTTAAACAGACGGTGACACATTGATAATTTTTATTTTCACATTTCTGCGCATTTCCTTTTGTACTTAATACAGACAATTATTGCTTTCTAAAAATTCCATGAATCATCTTTCTAGGTCTCAGGCAGCAAGAGGGAAGGAGGGCGTTAAAGATGGAGTCAGTGAGATGGGCACCAGGCTTGATCCCGTACCTGGACTGCCTGGAGGTGAGTTTCCAATTCTCTCGTTCTCATCATTGTCTTCTTTTTTTGTCATATAAAACTGGATGTAATGGAGATTTAATTTGCACTTTTTTATGTCTTGAGGTTTCTTGAATTCTCTCTCTTTTTGTGCTGTAGCTCTTCCTCCGCCACCAGCGATAGACGAAGAAGCTCCTGCAAATTACTTCAACCTGGATGCTAGCACCTCTCCCGCTGTCATGAACATTGCTCTGCCTCCACCTCCAGGCATCAATCCGCCTCCTCCGGGTAAGTATATAATTAGTATAATATATGCTTTCTGAAGTACAGCTAGAATAATTTCATATGTCTATCTAATTAGGTTTTTGAAAAAAATTTTGACACTGATTTATTCCCCCTGTAATTCCGTGTAAATGGTTGTAAACGTGCTGTAAAAATGTAGACATCTTATGCTGTTTTCTCTGTACTTTGTTAAATCAGGTTTTGGCCCTCCAATGTTTCACCCCATGGGCCCCATGGCTCCACCCATGCCACCTCCAATGAGCATGAGACCTCCTGGTCAAATCCACTACCCCTCCCAGGATCCTCAGCGCATGGGTGCTCATGCTGCTCATGGCTCTCGTCATGGGGATTAGCTGCTGGAGTGAAGTTATTCTGTTATATGATGTCATTCTTTTCCTCTCCTTAAACCCTGGTCAGATTTTGTCAGCAGACTTGAAACTTGCGGACAACTTCGGGGAGAAATACACAGCATATACAGGACACAGGATTTGTTACTTTGCCTGTGGTGCTGTGGATGAACTGAACAAGTCCCTGCAAGATAACTTAGTCACCACTTTCAGCTCAAAGAACCAGACCAGCATCTGAACTGTTGGAGGTAAAATAGTAAAAGACTGAGAGAAATTACTACTGTGTTCAGGGCCACATAGTTTTATATTCTCTTGTGACTGGAGCCATTGTATGTAAATAAAAACTTCACCCATAGGTTCAGTTTGTATTTGTCAAAATGTGCAAAATATCGTGGAGTAGAATTCAGCGGAGCATTTTTAAACCTTTTTAATTTGCAACTACATTGAATTTTTTTATGTGACACAGTTGTAATGTTCCACAACATGACTTGGTTAATTGTAAAACTTTGTTTGAATGTTATTCCACTTATTAAATTGACACAACTTTGTCATTGATCATCTCAGAGTGAACGTAGCTCATTTCAAATCTAAGTTGAGGTGAGATGCATTAAATGCGACACAAACCGATAAGAATGCAAAGGTTAGTTACAGCTTGTCAGCCTCTGGCAGCACTTTCACAAACTCCTCTGCGGTAATTATTTGATCCAGCATTGGGAGGTTTCCCAGCTGGTCCTAAGCACTTCTCATTAAAAAACCACTTATATATAAAGCAGTAGTGTTATTTTTCTCCCCAGAAGTGTCCACATAGATCATCTTTGTGATAGGTGTAAAGCAAGCATAGGTCAGTGCTTCAGTTTATGGTGTTGCCCATTTTCTCATAGTTCATTAGATTCTGGGCTGTAATCAATCCCCCATCCTTTAGGTGCTCGGTTAAAGTTTGGCCGTTGGCACATGCGGTTTAGAGCAATGCTGGGCAGGTTCTGGGATTCTATAGCCTCAAAGCTTATTACTGGGATCACCCTCTTGCTGGACATGGCACCTCCAAATGGTACTGCTGACCTGAAAGGAAAAGAAAGAGGACTGGCTAGTGCTGTTCATTCAGTAATAATTTCATTATTATTGTGAAAAGAGCATTCATAACAACCAACTTAAAGTTCTGGTTTCAACCAAATAAATATGACTTTCTTTAAAAAAAATCTTTCTCACCCATTGTGTGTACATTTTACCTTATCCTGGACAAAATGTGTCTCACCATGTTACAGTGATACTAAAGCTAGCAATCAACTACCTTGAGATTAACTGATACCAGTTTGTTGGAAAAACCTGCCTTTTTAGATTTATTTTCGATTCAGGAAAAACAAACCACTAACAGGCATTACTTAAAACATGAGAGGCAAACAGACTGAAACTGAGTTAATCATGTGCAATTTAATTTTTGCTCATTTACCGTCCTCCATAAAAATGCAGGCACATATTTTTCTTTCATTGTGAAGGCCCAATCTTAGCTGAGTAGACTTGATATATTTTCCTGGCAGAACACGATGCGAGGAATCACATGGCACTTCCCATTCAGGGGTAAAACTTTAAGATGACACATGATACCCATCCTGGTAATCTCTCTGATTTTAACCGGTTCTGTCAGCAGGAGAGAACCGCCCGGGATTTAGGATGACTCGTATGTTGTGTGCTGAGCCATTAGTTGAGTTTGGATTGAGTTAAGGCATCTTAATCTCATAGTTATCTTAAGGGTGTAAATTGATCCATCCACTGGGGGGGTTCAGTTCCAGACTGGCTGTCAGAAAGCAGCTGATTGACAGCTTTAATTGTGTAAAGTCTGAGTTTATCTTTCACATGTACTCTATTTCTCCATCTGCCCAGGCCTAACCTTTGTACTGTCTTGCTGCTGTGATGCAATTCCTTGTGTGCTATGAGAAAGATGATTCTCTTCATGCGCAATCTGTCTTGTGGGGGGCATTAAAAGCCTGCAGCCCCCTTCAGCAGATCATCTTTCAAGTGCCAGGCTTCAAAATAGCCATCACGTAGCCACACTCCAAGGAGTTGCAAGCCAGATACTGGATTTATTTTCAAACTGTGGAAATATGGAGTGGAGCCGAGGGAGAGGATGCATGTGATGGATAACACAGTCGGGTTATCTTGGGTCTGTTTAAAGATGGGTGGGTCTTGATTTATGTGCATTAAATGTCTGAATTCCTTATTAACACAGGTGTTTGAGTTAATGACAGACTTACCTGTTGAAGCACCTGTAGCTGACAGGCTGTAGCCGTTGTGGTACCTCTGGCAGTTGGGAGTTTAGGGCGTTCAAGAGCTCTTCGTTACCTCTCAGAGCCTCCGTCCATGGAGAACAGTAGGATTTGGGGATTACTGTTGTGTTGAATTTTTCTTTTGGAATTTCTTTCAGGGGGCCAGAATAACCTGACAGGAACAAAAGTCAGAAAAACCAGCCTGAGAAGCTGTTACTTCAGTTTCAACACATCTTAGCCTTTCATTCAAACTAGGCAAATTGAAGTACCCTTGGGTTTTGGGTCTAATTTTGTGAACCACGACACTGCTAAAAAAAAAAAGCTCCAACCATGCAGAAACAGATCTAATAACTTCTAAGTGTCTTTGATGTCACTCCTGTCAACATTAGAAACTACAGTAATTATATCTCAGTGTAAATCCTCCATAATAAAACAGAGCTTAGCTTCCTGTCAGTCAGACTGCAGCCATGCCTTCTGTCATGACTAATACACAGTGCTCATCTCAGCAGATAAACGCTTCCTGCAGACTGCCAACTCTGCTAGCACTGGTCAGAATCAAACCAATTTATTTGCTCAATTCATTTCCATATGAGACATGAACACTAGCAGATCAAAGTGAGATATGTTCATCATGCATTGTCCAAGCGTTTGGCTTTGCAGAAAGCTAACACTACAATTTTTTGTGTGCAGTCTGCAGCCACCCTTCATTCACTGTATCTCAACATTTACCTGGAGCGAGGACTTCAGGACTGCCCTTCTTTGATACACTCTTCTGAAGGTTCATGACCAGGCTATGCTTACCAGGGATGGATAAAGCCTGATTTTCTTTTCCTCCCTGCGGCTCGAGTATGATCTGTGGGGAAGGAGCGGACTCCGAATAAACCTTGAAAGGGAACGTTAGAGCAAGATGAGATCAAGATCAGGTGTATACTTATTACATACTACTCACTTTGTTTTCAGATAATGTAAAACATCACATATAAAGTATTCACCCCCTTTGGTGTTTTACCCTTTTAATGATTTTATGAATTAGTTACGATCAATATAATTTGGCTTTTTTGGACAAAAAAAAAAGTGCCAAAAAAAAAACCTCTTAAATGTCAAATTTAAAACAGATCTCTACAAAGTAATGTCAAATAAAAATTTGTAATGTAAAATAGGTGACTGCATAAATATTCACCCCCTTAAAGTCAGTATTTAGTAGACACATCTTGGCTACAATCACAGCACTGAGTCTGTGTTGGTAGGTCTCAATCAGGTTTGCACAACTAGACACTTTAATTTTATTCCTTTCTTTGCAAAACTGCTCAAGCTCTGTCAGGTCACACAGGAATTAGGCTTGAACAGCTCTTTCGAAGTCCAGCCACAAATTCTCTATTCAATTGAGTTCTGGGTTTTGACTCTGCCACTCCAGAACATTCATTGTGTCATCTAAACTATTTCTGTGTATCTTCTGGTTATTATCTTGTTGAAAAATAAATATTTTCCCAAGCTGTAGTTCTCTTGCAACTGAGTAAGATTGTCCTTCTGGATTTTCCTTTATTTTGCTGCATTCATTTTACCCTTTACCTTAACAAGCCTTCCAGGGCCGGCTGCGAAGAAGCATCCCCACAGCATGATGCTGCCACCACCATGCTTCACAGTGGGGATAGTTTGATTGTGGTGATATACAGAGTTTGGTGTCTTCCAAACATACAGTGCCATGAAAAAGTTGTTTACCCCTTTCTGATTCCTGATTTTTTTTGCATATTTATCACACTTAAATGTTTCAGATCATCAAACCAATTTTAATATCTCACAAAGACAACCTAAGTAAAAACAAAATGCAGTTTCTAAATGATGATTTGATTTATTAAGGGAAAACAACCCAAACCTATCTGCCCCTATGTGAAAAAGTAAATGCCCCCTGAACCTATTAACTGGTTGTGCCGCCCTTGGCAGCAGTAACTGAAATCAAGTGTTTGCGATAACTGGTGAAGAGTCTTTCGCATTGCTGTGGAGGAATTTTGGCCCACTCTTCTTCGCAGAATTGTTTTAACTCAGCCATATTGGAGGATTTTCGAGCATGAACTGCCCATTTAAGGTCACACCGAAGCATCTCAGTTGGATTTAAGTCCAGACTTTGACTTGGCCACTCCAAAACCTTAATTTTGTTTATTTTTAGTCATTCAGAATCAGAGGTGGTCTTGCTGGTATTTTTTGGGTCATTGTCCTGCTGCATAACCCCAGAGCGCTTGAGCTTGAGGGCACGAACTGATGGCCTGACGTTCCCCTTCAGGATTTTCTGGTAGACAGCAGAATTCATTGTTCCATCAATCCCAGCAAGTGGTCCAGGTCCTGAAGCAACAAAGCAGCCCCAGACCATCACACTGCCACCACCATGTTTGACTGTTGGCATGATGTTCTTTTTATCAAATGCTGTGTTATTTTTATGCCAGATGTAACGGCTGCACACCTTCCAAAAAGTTCAACTTTTGTCTCGTCAGTCCACAGAATATTTCTCCAAATGTCTTGGGGATCATCAAGATGTTTCTTGGCAAATGTGAGATGAGACTTTGTGCTCTTTTTTGTCAGCAGTGGTTTTGGCCTTGATCTTTCCCATGAATGCCATTTTTGCCCAGTGTCTTTCTTATGGTTGAGCCATGAACTCTGACCTTAACTGAGGCCAGTGAGGTCTACAGGTCTTCGAATGTCGTTCTGGGTTCTCTTGTGACCTCCTGGATGAGTCGTCATTGCACTCTTGGAGTCATTTTGGTTGGCTGGCCACTCCTGGAAAGGTTTACCTCTGTCCCAGTTTTCTCCATTTGTGGATAATGGCTCTGACCGTGGTTCCCTGGACCAAAGCCTTGGAAATGGCTTTGTGACCTTTTCCAGACTGATAGATTTCAATCACTTTGTTTCTCAACTGTTCTTAAATTTATTTGGATCTCGGCTGGTGAGTTTCTTTTTGATTGATTGATTGATTAATTCTTTAATGACCACACAGCCAAGCTGGTGGAATTTGTTGTCAGTACAGCTGGTACAGGTTCCAACATTTAAGCACAAACATAGACATACAGCCAGACAAACACATTCAGACAATCACAAAGGCCATGCTTAACCCTCCTCAGTGTTCAGCGTTAAGAATATTAATAGCAATTGGGATGAAACTGTTTTTGAAATCGGTTGTTTTGGAGGCAATTGACCTGTAGCGCCTCCCAGAGGGCAGTAACTGGAATGCATAGTGTGCAGGGTGAGTGGGATCCGAGGTGATCTTGCAGGCTCTGCGCAGTGTCCGTTTGCGGTGGAGTGATTCAAGGGATGGTAGAGGTGAGCCAGTGATTTTGGATGCTCTGTTAATGATGTACTGTAGTTTCTTCCTGGAGAGTGTGTCGAGACTGCTGAACCAGACTGTTATTGATGAGGTGAGGACACTTTTGATGATTGCTGTGTAGAAGCGGAGCAGAAGATGGAACCTTACTCTGAACTTCTTGAGCTGTCGTAGATGGAAAAGTCTTTGCTAGGCTTTTTTGTGGATGTGGTCTGTGTTTATTTTCCATTTGAGGTTATTGCTGATGTGGGTTCCTAGGAATTTGAATGAGTCTGTGATGGAGATTTTGAAATCTTGTAGCCTATTTCACTTTGTCTGACAGCTTCTATTTAAGTGATTTCTTGATTCAACAAATCTGGCGGTAATCAGGCCTGTGTGTGGCCAGTGAAACTGAACTTAGCTTTCCAAGAACTGCGGTTAATCACAGTTAACTCATGATTTCACAAGAGGGGCAATAATTTTTTCACATGGGGCCAGATAGTTTTGGATTTTTTTCTCCCTTAATAAATAAAACCATCATTTAGAAACTGCATTTTGTATTTACTTGGGTTGTCTTGAAGTGTTCTTTTGTCTTGATGATGTAATGGTAGTCAGTAATACTAGTTAACCAGTGACTGGACCTTTCAGACACAGGTGTCTTTTACTACAGTCACCTGAGACACATTCACTGTACTCAGGTGATCCCCATTTCTCTAATAGGAGACTCAAATGGAGACATGAGTAAATAAAAAATCACTTTGTTTTGTAACAACTTAAAAAGTCCTAAGAGGAGCTTTAAATTGGAACTGAGAGCATCTTCAACTAACGATGAGTAAAAAATAGTCTGCCGTTTTGAAGGCAAAAAAGAATCCATTTATTTAATCCATGGTTTGTTGGAAGTCTAACTGCAGTGTTCCTAGACTCTGTCTCAAACTTAAGGTTTAAAAAAAATTCATCCTCTGCTGCTTTAATCTTCATGTTTTTCTTCATTTTCAGTTAGCAGGAGTCCCCCTGTTACATCTTATCGTGGATGATTATTTCTGTCTCATTATAATCATACAGGTGGTCCAATTTGCACATGCCATTACCGAGATAACAATTTAACTACCTGAGACAGCAGACGGGTCAGACAAGAGTCAGCAATCTTTAGCTTTTTAGCACATCACTTTGATCAGTTTGGAAACTCTGTAATAAGCCATAAACTTTCAGGTGTGTACCACAGGTTTTTGTAGGAAATTCACAGGATGAGTCATTGTGTGCTGTGCATCATCTCAGTATCTTACATAGGTTGTGTTGTAGATACCACCAGGCGCATTCTCCACCGTATACTTCTCTGCCCTCTTCTGCCTCTCCTGAAACATGCGAGAGCCTCGATTAGACTGAAGGTTGAGCTCCTCCATCATCACGTCTTTTGGGACACTCATCTTCTTCCCCAAGTTTAGACCTCCTGACAACACCATGGACAAACAGATATGTCTTTATACTATGTGATCATATTTCATATTCCCGTACAATTTCTGGGTAAAATATCACAGTTGACAAATGTATGCTGTGCGGGGCCTCTAATCCTGTATAAACCCATCGTGACATTTAGTTATCAGTGCAAATGCAATGATAATAGCAACCTCCAGACATTTGGAAAGAGAATGAAAGTAACACAGACTAATAAGGACCTTTGGCAAATCTTAATGTCTCTTCTGATCTTCTTGTTTCTGTCGACATGAGACAGCTGAGGGGCTCTGGTATAAAAACAAAAATCCAAACCATGTGCAGCATCACTAAGTTGATATTCGTGCAGCTTCTGCTCGGGGTCTGTTCTCGTGTTAAATCATGGCACAGCAGAGGGTCTGAAATAGCCTGGAGATGATGTCAAGGGGTGCGTAATGTTTGTTGTGGTCTGGGTTGCAAGGGTAACTGGGCATATTAATAGGATCTTTGGATGAAAGAGTCATGTAGGAGCGGATGGCCCCTTTTTCTAAGACATGAAAAGTGTTAGGAGAAGTCTGGGCATGTGCCACCCTCAAGGAGCTGCCTTTGATCGGCCTGTGTAAAATTCAGAGGTGGGAGTCACATTCTGCTGAGTTTAGGGGACTTTGATTTCAAAGTGTAGCTGGCAGACAGCGCTGGAAAACAAACACTGTAACTGGGATGGTCCCTGTTGGAATGTTTGGAGAATTTCAACAACACGCTGGCACTCCTGGGATTTGGGTGTAGCACATGGCATGTGTCCCGAGGCTGTGGGTGAACACACTTTGATGTTGGGCTCAAGTATATCTGACAGCTCCTGCTGTGATTACACAGAATGTCAGTGTGAATTTTGGTGTAAATACACACAAGAGTGTACAAAGTTGTTGATGTAGTGTGTAAACCAGTAAGTAAGCTATTAGTAGATTATGCATTCATTTACATACAGGTATTAGTGTCAACTAACATCTGTGTTATCTTAATGTGTATCAGTTGTGACAGAACAAGATCAAACCAATTCGGTTTCATCCATTCAAACATACCTCCCCTGGCCTCCTTGGATAAAGCTTTAGCCTGCAGCATCCTCTGTTTAATGATGGCGTCTTGGCCTGCGTGCATCATCATATTGCTCCTTTGAAGCAAAAAAGAGTAACTTGTGTAACTTGTGTGTACATCTAGTCAAAACGTATACAAGCAAATCACTTACTGCAGAAAAAAGAGAAAGATCACACATTGATCCGCTCCCAGTGGGTTACTTTAGTTAAAGAGGGCAACTTCCTAACGCCTGAGGAAGATCTTGTAGACCAAAACGTTGCCCTGTTTAAATAAAATTACCCATTGGGAGCTGAACACTGTGCAGCTTTGTCTCCTTTTATCATATTACACACAAATTAGCATAGATTTCTATGTTGATTATTATGAAAGCTGTTTATTTTATTCTAAGAAATTAGCACGTCTTTAACACATAAACCTGTAGGAATCAATTTTTCAGTAAATCTGCAAATTCACTGATAAATCAAGTAAAACAACACTTATAGGAAATTTAATCATTCCTTATAGCTATATGCATTATACATTAATGCTGTGATTCTCAACTGTTGTAGCTTCAGGACCCACCACAATCTCTTTAACTACAAATCAGGACCCAAATGTTCAAACAGCTCATATTTATTGAATTAAAAAAAATGGCTTGTTAAGACAGAAACAGGACAAAACTAACCCTCTTTACTCAAATTTCACATGATAACATGAAATTTTGAGGCACTTTTTTCAAAGATTTTGAGAAATTAGCTTGTTACCATGGTAGAAGAGGCTTTGTTACCCCAAGAAAGGGAGATACATATGTTAATATATTGAGAAAACATCAAAATGTTCCAGTTATGATGTATAACAGAGTAAAAAATATTGTATGAAAGTATGTTTTCTAAGGGCTTTCTCTATACAAGCATTCAAGACCCACTGAAAACAGGTCTGTGACCCACCCTTGGGTCACGACTCACCAGCTGAGAACCACTGCATAAATGCATATAAAAATGGCTTTTCTTTTAGAATTGTCCACAGCAAAGAGTCTCGATTGATATATTTGACAAAAACTCCAATCACAAATCAGCAAAGTATCATTTTGGCCACAGGGGGAGCCAAAGTCAACACAATTAAAAGTTCCTTGTAAGAGCTTTAATGGCAACCCATGTGCTTTGACCGAAATAACACTAGTAGTGGATTTTTCCCTGATTTCTTTGCTAATATCTTAGATGTTTTTTGTTTCACTTTTAACTGTGAAACAATGCCTGAGAATCTAAACATTCAAAGCCAGCATCATAAATATAGAATATCTATCAGATGCTGTTCACCTAAGGACAAGATGGCTTCCACACATAACACTACTTGAATTCAAACAGTCAGCACAGGTAGTGCCTCCTTTCATTGTCTCCAGTAAAGGTTTACACTCGCCTCTCCTCAGTCCTTACCTGTCTGTCTGTCTGTCTTTCTCTGAGTCTGCTGGTCTGGTGAATCCCACACTGTGGCTGGGATGCTTCCACACTCGCCTCTGACACTACTCAGATGAGAAGCAACAGTCCGTATAAAAATCATCCCAGGATGCCTTTGGGCACTGACCTCACTGGGTTATTTTAGCAGAGTGATAAGAGAGTGAGGGTTGGGGGGGGGGGGGGTAAAAAGGATGATTGAGAGGAAGGGGCAAGTATAAAGATTTACATCCTGACCGCAAGAGTCTTTGATAATAAAATATGATCCCTTAAGTGTGTGTGCGTGTGTGTGTGGGATAACAGCTGCTGTCCAGACAGTGACACTGAGCTGACAGAGAGGCCACACAAACCAACCTTTACTCTGCAAATACAGATGCACACACAACATCTTTATTTACTCTCTTCCTTTTCTCTGTTCCTTCACACCTCTGAGGAAGATTGTGTAGATTCCAGTGAATCCTGTGAACAGTCTTACCTTTTGTCTATGTTAAGTTTGTCTTTGACATGCGATAGTTGGGATTTTTAACATTAGAAAGGCCAGAATTCAAAGCCTCCTAGAAATTATTTGAAAAAATGAAATAACACAGAACGGTACATTTTAAGTTATTTTTGTAGACATTTTCAATATCATTTTGCCATCAAGCACAGCAAAACGTAACTATTAAATATAAAACACCTTTATTGGCAAAAGATAATTCATTTAACACTCTCAGAACAAGAACATTAGAATATCTTACTATTATAATTGGAGAGCTGTCAGTCTGTCTGTATGTCTGGATTTGCAAACCTCCCTTTTGCTGCAATTGTCATTCATAACTCCCCTCCAGTACACCCAAGGACCTTGGGTGTACTGATTAGAAACTGGAACCATGACAAAATCATTAATATGTATAGATTTTCTATAAAATTCCAAATTTAATTGCTTTTCTTTGCTTTAGTTTTCTCCCCCTCATGTCCCCGTCCATCAATACGGCTAATGTGCTGACACACAGTGAGAGTATAGCATCACTTCCTGTCTATGTAGTTGCTCTGCTGTTGTGCATCTCTAAACGTTGATCAAGCTAAAGTTAAACTTTGCACTCTTTCTACTTCATACATATAGTTAACTACAAGCATCCTTGCAGTTTAGCTGCTTTTCTCCTAGCCTCCCTTTCACCTTTTACCACAACTTAGCCCACCTTAGCCTTGGCTTCTACACAGAAGTGAAAAAGTTTACAAAATTAAAAAAATATGTTTACATCTAAAATTATAAATTATACCATACCCAAAAGTTGAATAGAAAATTAAAGACAAAAAAATTACATTTTTTGCAGATGAACACAAATGAGCCTGTAAACAATTTAAAGCAGAAATGTCTTTTTGCCTGTACAGAAGAAAACCTGTGCAAAAACTTACAGCTACATAGCACTGTTTAAAATACAAGACATAGGATCTAAGTATGGACCAAACACATGTGTAACAACTTTGTTACCGTTTTTTAGCATAGGTCTGTGTGTATTGATAGTATGGTTGAAAGATGCATAAAGGGTGCAAAGACTGCTGACTAGACATGATCAGATGTGTAACATATGCAAGGGTGTGGGCAGCTTTACATGAGATAACATCATTTAACACAGTTGATCAGAGCAAAAATTGCATATGAGGTGACAGAGCCTTCTCACAATATCTGAGTTACATTGATAATATTCATTACTTCAACATCTGAGTACATTAAATAGATTACATTAGTAATTAGTAAGGTAATAGATTAATTGCTGCAAATATGCATATGGGATGAGGCATTTTACCACAGTGATTTAAGTTAGTATAATCTATTAATGCAAATGTGCTTGTGACATGAGTGAGATATATTCTGAGAGGTGTAGCCCAGGAACAGAGCTGGTGTGTACTCAGAATCAGCTTAATTGGCCAAGTATGCTTTAACAACAAGGAATTTGTCTCTGTTTAGCTTTCCTCTCGATGTACAGGAATGAAACATGTATTCTCTCGCTGTAATGGCCTACGCTGTCATGAACAGTACATACTTATGCATTTGTATGTCTGTGTATGCAACAACCTGCATATTGTCTGCATGTTTGTGTACAGGAAAAGATGGAGCAGTGGATTAAACTACAGTTATAACAAAGAATAAAAGAGAAGAAATACACATAGTGCACACACATCAGGGCTGGCTCCAGCTATTTTGGTGCCTGAGGGGAGAATGGGATTTGGCAACCTCCCTAGCACCACATCATTACCTCAGAGGAACATTTGTCTGTTTGTCTGAATAGGTTCTTTGCAGATGACAATATACAGCTGCAGAGAGCACCCCCTGGGGTTGCAAGTAGTGATTTGTACATAAAGAAACACTACCAAAAAGACCATGTTTGGAGCTTTTGACTATGCCAAGTGTTTTAAGAGCAAAATTAAAGACATTCTATATTTTTAAGCTACTTTTTTAGATGCAATAGCTTCTTTGTATGGTTCAAAGCTATGCAAAACTATTGCAATGCTACAGCTCAGCTTTGATGAAGAAGTCTGATTCAGACTTTAGCTTCCATGTAATGAAAATGACCTTTACTATCTACAGAGGTGTCTGAGCCAGCCTCAAGTAAACATTGGAGGAACTGCAGTTTTTTTTTTTAACTTTTATATTCTCTCACTTTTTCAACACAGATTTCTGCCTTGTTGCTTCTCCATTTTTGACGGCATGAGAGCATGATCTCTGAATGCTCAGTCCGCACGACTCTCTCTAACCCAGCAGAGCAAAACTTACAATAAATAAAAACATCACAGTGTTTTTGATTCTGTGGTTTTATTCATTTACCTGCTTGTGCACTGCTGGGAACTCCATTTGTAAATTTCTGTATAAACTTTTGTTTTGTGTCACACTAGAAGTGATGCCCTTTAACTTATGTTTTGTTGCCCTTTTAAAACTCAACTAGTCTTTATCCAATGGCTTTTTTTCCCTACAAAATTGATTCATTGAACTCATGAGGAGCCTGAAGGGAAGAAACACATTTTCTTTATCCCTGTTGAGATTGGATATCGATTTCCCAGCTGCCCCTGCTCCACAGTGCCACTTTCCCCCAGTAGGAAGCCTTCCGGACTCTAAAGGGAAATGTGAAGTCATCCTGAGTCTCAACAATAATCTGCAGACATGGAATAGTTGCAGGGATTGTTCAAAATCTTTGTGAAATGGAAAGTGGCTTTATACAAATATAGTGGGTCATTTACCTTTAATAAAAAAAATTACACTTTTAAATGGCTCTATCAAACAAGGTCTTAAAGATTAGAGTGTTGAAATCTCGATATTTAACAATTCAGAGTGTATTTAAACTCCCAAAGTGTCATTTTAACTCTACTCTGAGTAAAAAGCCTTTAGTGTTGGAGTTTTTTGCAGTGCTGATCCATTCAGTGTTAGCCCAGCTCTGCAAAGAGTCAATTTATCTAAGCTCAAACCTAAGAGGTGAGGCTTCCCCATCATGTTCTTGAGCAGAGTGTTTATGTGTTTTGGGTGTTTTTTTGTGGGTTAAGGTAACCTGGCATGCCAGATGGATTTGTTTCAAACATCTATCTGGAAAAACTCTCATAGACAGTGTTTGGGAAAGGGCAGAGCCTTTGAAAAAAACTCGGAGGGTGATCAGAGCAACAAAACACATGACGTAGCTGCTACCGAGCTGCGCCCTACCGAGGAGTAAACCCTATGGGAACTGCATAACGCAAAGCATGGCGACTGTAGACATCAGTACGCGACTTTTGTCGTTTTTGAAGAGAAAACGACACAATGCTGTTATTTGTTCTTCTTTTAACGAATGAATGTCATCAATTTCTGATAAAACTGGTGCTCTGGCTCTGTCTTTTGCCATAATTGTTGCTGCTTGCTTACATCATGACTCCACCGCTGCCGAAAAGTACTGCCCCTCATCGCTGATTGGTCCTGTCACTTTCTAACTGGGCCAAACGGTTCAGACAGGAGCTTTGCAAGATGGATTCGCCAGTGAGAAACACGGAAACGGAATCCATCTGCTTTGCAAGGTTAGGGTTATGGTGCTTTCAGGTGTGTTGAGACATTGCCTTTTGTACATTAATCACTGTTGGGATCCCTTTGATCATGTTGATCATGTTTCTGGTGAATTATTGTTGGAAGTAAAGTACCCACTGAGTTAGCCACTTTCCACCTGTGGCAAGGGATGGTTTTCAGTAAAGGATGGAATGCTGATTTTAATCATAGCTCTGCATTTGTTGTCTGTGCCAGAGGATTCCTGATTCTGCCACAATTTGCTGGGGTAATAACAAAACCTCATATCTCCTTTTTCCATTTTCCATTATTTCTTCGTTTTTTTCATAAATCAGTGATATTAATCACCTTTTACATCAGTCCATTGTTGTTGTTGTTGTTTTTACAAAGTTTAAATAGATAAAAATGTCAAAAAAAGATGCTGCCTATGACCATTCCATATTTAATTGTTTGTAAAAAATACTGTTTTTTTTTTTTTTATATAATTCCCTGGAAAGTGGTAATTTGAAAAATGAGGTTTGGCCTGGTGAGTGAACTATTGAAAATAAGGTGGCAATACTTAAATTGACAGCCAAAGTAAAAGAAGATAACATCGTTACAAGTACCCTTTAATGTGTAAAAACAACACTAAGTGTTAAACATTGACTCTACAAGAGAGGTAAAATATTAACACTTTCCAAAGTGTAAATTTAAAATGGAACTAGTGATAATTATTAAACTCAGAAAGTGTTACATTTAGTATGATGAGATTTACATTAGCACTGATAAATTTGCCGTTTACTTCCTGCTTTTCAAGCTAAAAGTTTATTACAGTTCATGACTTCTTACATAAAAGTGCCAACATGTCTCTCTTGGTGAATCAAAAAAATGAAAAAAAAAAGACGTCTTAATTGAACCATCGTGAGATCTTGTGACGGGTGTCACCTGTGTTTGAGAGGCAGCTTCCGCAGTGTGTTCATGTCACATAGAGAGAGGTGCACGGTCACCAGGTGCTGACAGCTGACACACGAACAATAGAGGCCCATTCAGACTCAAGAGCTTGTGCAATTTGGGCACCTTTAAAAGCATGTGCCCTGTTGGCTTTCAGATGAAACTTTATTTAGCTGGCTATTCTGAGAAGGTGCATTGCTCCACAGGTTAGAGAAAACAAAGGCAGCAGTGTTATTCGCCATACGGCTTTTTATAGCTTCATGCTGAAAGCTAAATGCATTAAAATTCAGATTGCAGGCCTGAAAAAGACATCCTTTCTCAGCATTCTCTTTTTTCTTCTTTTTTTTGCTTGCAGGTACCTTTGGGAGGACTATTTGAAGTCAATCAGTTGGGGAGCTGCCTTGGAAGTGCTCAGATTGAGCTGTAATCCACAGAGAGACAATGTACGGGCTGCTGTGTGAGAGTCTGCATGACTTCATTAAGGAGTCATATGGGGATGACGTGTGGAAGCTGGTCAGAGAAAGGGCAGATGTCAGGTTGCACTCCTTTGTCACCCACCAGGTCTGAACATCTTATTTGAAAACACTGTCTACTTATCGCTGCAGCATTTCCATCCTGATGCCAACACCTATCTCCTTTTTTCTATGATGGCATCTTATATACATGGGTGTCTGCAGGTGTATAGTGAGAGTGTGATACCTCGCATTGCAAAGGCAGCCAGTGGAGTGACAGGTACACCCTACAATGAGCTGATGAACTCCTGGGGTGTCTACTTCCTGGGATTTGTAGGGAAGTACGGCTATGACAGGATCCTGAAGGTGAGGAAGATCTCTGCTGCCATTTGGTCTGTGTGTGAGTGAATTACTTAATAAATCTTTCTATATACCATTGCTTTAGGTCTTTTTAGTGTTATTGTGTTGTTGGCACTGAAAACAAAAAATCAGTAGATCCAGTTATAGTTATTCTTATTAAATTCCTATAGCAGATTTTTTCTTTTGGTCTTTGGAGCCTAAAAGACAACATTTTAGTGGAAGTAGAAGTTAAAAAATGCTGATTTTGCTGAACTGCTGAACTTGTAGCGCTTTTATAAAGTTGCATGACTCTCTTTAAAAGTTTAATTAAAAGTGGAGCAGTAAAGTGCAAGACAGCCTGATTTGTAGTAACTTTTATAGGTTAAGCTTGGCTCTAAACTTCAAGACTTTTTCACCCTTAAGCCCAAATAAACCTCAGAGCCCATTTTACAATAGTAGTTCTTCACATGATGAAAAAATTATGTCTTAAATCAGCTAAGAGATCCTTTAAAATGACTCTAATAAAAAAGATAATAGAGCAATGGAGATACCATAAACATGAGCTGTCACCCTCTGTCCCCAGGTGCTGGGCCGTCACGTACGTGACTTTGTCAACGGTCTTGATAATCTGCACGAATACCTGCGCTTCAGCTACCCCAAGGTGCAGCCTCCAACCTTCTTCTGCCAGGAAGAGTCTGCAACGGGAGTCACCCTGCACTACAGGTCTGAGGGAGGAAGAGGGGGGAGATTAGGATCCGGGCATCAAAAATATTAAAATCTGTGTGATTGCATTCGTCAGACCAAAACTCAACTTTTCTCTCTGAACTGCAGGAGTAAACGCAAAGGCTACCTGCACTACGCCATGGGCCAGCTGAGGCAGATGGGGAAACAGTTCTACGATACTGACATCCATGTGGAGGTGCTGTCTGAGCAGCTGGTGGGAGACTACTCCCACGTCACCATGAGGTACACAAAGACACACACACAATGCCCATCTGTGGCACTGTACAGTTGTGAATACATTTTCATTCTTCTTCCTGAGGAATTTAAGAGGCAGATACAGAACTTTACTAACAACTGCATTTATATTGTAGCTACTGATATTTTTGTAAGGATTCCCTAAGGAGACATGAGCAGGAGAGACAGAAAATTAAGTTACAGGTCTGCACACGTAACTATCCATAAGCACAGGAAGTTTCCAGTGCTCACAAAAATGTATTGCCTGCCCACAAGGTGTAGTGTCTGTTGCACACAGAAATACAGGAGTGGAAATTAACTAATTACATTTACTCAGATTACTGTCATTGAGTAGTTTTTTGGGGTACTTGTACTTTTTTAGTACATTTTGAAATCATTACTTTTAGTTCTACTTAAGTAAATTTTAACCAGACTATTTTTACTTGAGTACAGTACTCTTGTACTTTTTCAAACCTCTTTTGACAACACAGCACACAGGGAGAGAATGATTCCAGGTCAAATCAGAAAACAGCAAGAGTACACAGCCAAAACAGGAGTGTTGATATCTCAGGGTTAAACATTTCAGAGTTGACTTCAACTCTTAAAGTGCAATTTTAAAAACAATTTTCTGGGTGAAATGGCCTTCAATGTTGGGGCCATTTGACAGTGTATATCCACCAGTGTTAGTTCAACTCTGTAGAAAGTCAAATGATCTAATCTCTGCCCACTGGGATTTCAAATCTTGGGGGATGTGTGGGCAAAGACTCCCATCATACCCTTGGGCAGAGTGTTTAGATGTGTGTCCATGTGTGTTTGGATGTTGCCTGTTGTACGGTGATCCATGGTGGGGTTCCTTCGCTTTCCTTTGTTCCTTGTTTCTGGTGGATTGTTGTTTGTGATGTGAGGCACATTTGCACCATGAGTGAAGTTATCCACTGAGGTTGCAACTGTGACTTTAGGATGCCTAGTGTGTATTCTTCATCAGTATGCATTGCCTTGCTATGAGGTTGACTCGCTGCTTTGTTCTTGCCAGAGGAGACCCATCTTGCCACAGATTTTACAAAAGTTACTGCAGTTGTGTCATATTGTAAAATGTTAAACACTTATAAAGGGTTGTTTAACTATATGTAGTGTGGACTTATATAGACACTTATTTCACTGTACAACTCCTCAGAAGGTACTTGTTACTCAGTACTTAAAGTAAACTTAACTTGGTTTGGGTAGTTTTAAAGGCCAGTAATTTAACTTGCATTTAAGTACATTTTAACCAGATTAACTGTACTTTTACTTGAGTACAGTAGTTGTGTTCTCTTCCTACCTCTGCAAAAATATTGTACTCACACATGTGAAAGTGTTTTTAGTCAACAGGAAATTTTGCATGTGTGCCAAAAGTTTCCACATTTTTTATATTTAATCATAAATTAATACAGAATTTATGATTTACTGACCTGAAGAGGTGGCCATGTGAATCATGGATAGCAGAGGTAATTAAGGTACCTATTTGTTTTATTGTTAGGATAAAAGACACCATTATATGGCAATAAACAAGTGTGTCAAGCAAATAATTACTTATTCACCTTCTGAAAATATTCAGCGAATGCCACCCTTATAGATTTAGCCTCCATTTTCTTACAAAGGCAGTAACAAGCTAACATCTTAAAGTTTGCTAATGGTTCACAGTTGCTAATGCGATTTTTTCCATACTGTTAAGTGAAGAAGGGTTTTGAGGTATCAGATAAAATTAGATGTGGTTGATCAATAATTTTTTAGTCTGAAACCGCAGACATCGCAGATGACAACTCGATTTTTTTGCCCCTTGGCAGTAGTTGCTAAAGCCAAACGCAATTACGGAAGGTCCCGCAGCAACGCATGGGGTAGCCATTGTTGTTATAGTCTGTATGTACCGGGCTGGCTGCAGCATGAGTATGTGTACAAGTTTGAATGATGATAAGAGACAGATTGAAAGGGGGACGGGAGATCATGATGGATTTTTGTGTGTGTGTGTGTGTGCATCAGAAACTTTGCAGGTAGAAGCTCCTTGCATCTTAACGATCTAATAAAGCTAATTTGGTCTGAAGTCATTTTTAGCGGTATTTGCCCTAGTGAAGGGCCAGGTTGTTTCTCTGAAACTGTAAAATAGTATTTTAAATATAAGATAACATGTCTGTGCAGACTGAACTTTGACAACTCAGCCTACCGCTACATCATGAAGGAGGACGAGGAGGAGCAAGAGATCCTGCCCATAACCTCAGACTTCTTCTTTGAGGTCTTCCCCTTCAACATTGTCTTCAGACAGGTAATCCCTCTCAGTTACATTCTTCAACCTACAGAGGACAGCGAATAAATGCTATGAAATCTGATCAATCGCTGGGATTCTTTGTTCTGTAGGACATGGTGGTGCACAATGTTGGCTCTGGTCTGGCAACAGTCTTTCCTGATCTGGATGGCAAGAAGATCAATGACGCCTTCCTGCTAGCTCGCCCCCTGGTGGAGTTCACATGGAACATGGTGAGTCAATGCTTTATCTTTAGCCACATTTGATAGGGAACCCCTTTGATGCTTGCAGCCAATTTAGCTCAACTGAATCAATGATGTTGTGCTATTAACAATGATGCATAATCAATTAATGCATTCACAGATCATTTCCCACCCCAATAACCTGTTTGAGATCATGTCCAAGGAGCCTGTAAAGAGAGAGAGGAACCTTCACAACCGAGTCCAGAGTAAGGGTGGGAGCAATGCAAACACTCGCAGGGGTGTGTTTCTGGCGTGAAAAGACTTGCTGATTTCTTCTCAGATTAATGAACTGCAGTCAGTTTTAAAATACACTTTAATTTTCAATGAAATAAAAAAGCTGGTGTGCAGCCCAGATGTAACATTAACCTTTTGATATGTGGCTGAAATAAGTCATGAGATAAGAAGGTTTTGCTATTCCAAAATGTTACTAAAATGTTTTATATCATGATTGAATTTATTCTAATTGATCTATCTTGGTTCATGTGTGGAGGATTGATGAAAGTGTATGCTTTGAAGGTTTCCCTGTTTTTTTTTCCCCCCACAGACTCTGACTATGAAAACACCAATCGCTCAGCTGATGTAGATGTGGAGCTAATGGCTTTCCAGTCAATTATTGGAGATGACTACAAAGGTCTGGACCACTCTGATTATTAAAAAGACACATAGCAAGATAGAGCCACACAGTAACTGAACTAGTCTGGTTGCTTTGAAAAAAACCTGTTACAGACATCCATATTATAGTTATTCCAACACCGTTGCCTTAAACAAAACTAGAACACTGTGTAAAATGTAAAAAAAAACTGATTGTGATGATTTTCATCATTGGAAGTAGCACAAAAGAAAAGGATCAAATGACAGAGCATGGGACCGTTTTCATCATCACCCCATCCACCTTAAAAGTCAAGGAAAGCCAGCAATGATTCTGGATCTGGTTTTTATATTGCATTTGTGGTTAGTTATTTCTTAAATTGTTGCAGTGTTGTTGCAGAACTCTTTCCAGTGAGTGAGAAGCAGGGAGAAAAGTTGTGGATAACTGGAGCGATTGACTTTTTATAGCTGGTAGACGTTTAATTTATCTTTTGCTCTATTTGTAGAAAAGCTACAGAAAAACAGACAATCCTTGGTTTTGTTTGAGGATTATGTGTAGGACTACTGGGGAAGATAACACCTAAATAGAACTTTTATTTTTAGTTGCCAGAATTCAACCTTAAACACAGTTCTTAATTTTTATTTTCTTGCTGTTATTACATCATGCTCCCTTTTCTTAGATGGTAACAGTGCTAATGCCATGGAAAGTTGGGGTGATGGGAGCCGTTGCCTGAAGCTAAAGGGACAGATGAGATACATGCCAGAATGGGAGTCCATCATTTTCCTGGGAACCCCTGTGTAAGGCCCACACATACACACAATACACAAATTCACCCAGAAATACTCAGATCTTTATTAAAAAGCTGCAGCAGGAAAGTAAAACATTCTTAAAAGCAGCTAGAGCTAAACTAAATTACGAGGCTGAAAATAAAAGGCTGGGCAGGGAATCAAATCAGGAGCCCATTCTAACAGCACTTACCATGCATGAAATGAGCTGCTAATTAGCTTGTAATCAGACAGTGCAGCTCTTGTGGGCCTAATGGGAACCCATTTGCAAGTGAGAGTGTTTTCCACTGAGTACATTACCAAAACATCTCCCTCCTCCTCTGAAACATTTTGTTTTGCAAGTAAATGCTCTTATGCTTGTATTGACAAAACTACTGAAATGTTAAATGCCATATCACACTGCTTACGTTGTTTATTCTGTGGTACATAACATCACTCTGAATTACTGCCTTTTGATTCCCCATTTAGGGAAAAGCCTGCTTCTATATTGGTTAAGTGCCTTGCCGTTATTGTTGTTTTTGTTTTATGTTTTTTAATGCGTCTCTATATATATATGTGTGCGTGTGTGTGTGTGTGTGTGTGTGTGTGTCTAGGATGGAAAGTCTGAGTGCTATGTTCAAGACAGGCTTGTACATCAATGACCTGAGCATGCACGACTCCAGCAGAGACCTGGTGCTGGCAGGCACGCAGCAGTCAGAGGAGCTGAAGAGAGCTCTCATACAGGTTGATACAAATGCAGCTTCATCCTATACATCAGTCAAACTCCTATTACTCTGCATTGTGCAAATTTCCTCTGAAGTCTTTCTCATCAATTCCCCTGAAGAAATACAGTACCTATAAAAAGTATTCACCTCCTTGGATGTTTTACCCTTTTATTAATCAGTCAAAGTCAATATGATTGGGTTTTTTGTAAAAACAAACAACCAAAAAACCTCTTTAACGTCAGAGTAAAAGAGGTGGCAGTGGCACATGATCATGGGAAGCAGGGTGCCGCCACTGTGCTTCCTATGATCATGCTGTGGGTGATGTGAAGTATTTGGTGCCCCCTGAATATAGTATCTTGTCTGATGGCCAAAAAGCACTATTTTGGTCTCATCAGACCAAAGAACTTTCTTTCACTTGACCATGGTGTCTCCCACATGCCTTTTGACAAACTCTGGTCAAGATTCAACATGAATTTTCTTCATCAGTGGCTTTTCTTTTCCACCCTCCCATTAAGCTTTGACTGAAGCTTGTAACTCCTTCAGGGTTTCATAGGTGTCTTGGTGGCCTCTCTTACTAGTTTCCTTCTTGCACAGTCTTCCTGATCCAGGCAGATTTACACATGTGCGATATCTTTACCATTTCTTGATGATTGATTTGTCTGAACTCCAGGGGATGTTCAGTGCCTTGAATTTTTTCGTATCAATCCTTTGACTTACAATTTTAAATAACCTTTTCTCTGAGTTGCTTGGAGTGTTCCTTTGTCTTCATGTTGCAATGGTTGCAAGGAATACTGATTAACCAGTGAGTGGACCTTCCAGACAAAAATGTCTATACTACAGTCATATGAGACACATTTAGTGCACTCAGGTGATCCCCATTTCACTCATCATGAGACTACTACTGGCGTTTCTTTGCAGAAATCTGTTTTCACTTTGATATTAGTTTTTTTTTTTTTTAATCAATAAGGGTAAAACATCCAAGGGGGTGAATGATTTTATTATCACTCTAGATTAAAATGAACAGTTTTGTTTTGTTTTGGTGGGTTCCCCTTTGTGAACACAGGAGCAGAAGAAGTCCAGTAAGCTAGAGGAGAGCATGAAGATGTTGGACTATGAGATGAAGAAGACTGATGATCTTCTGTACAGAATGATTCCCAAGCCTGTGGCCAAGAGGCTGCGCAAAGGAGAACCAGCTGTCAACACTTGTGAGGTCAGGGTAGAAGATGCTGCCATTTACCAATTTGATCCAACACCTCACTTATCAAAAACAACAATTCCTATTATCATTTTCTTTTAGAGGATTAAATTGGATGAAATTAACTAACATATAGTGGAATCAGAGGTAAACAACATGTTTCCTGTAGCCATCTGATTTTTATGTCCAAAATGGATATTCAAAAATTGGAAAATGACTCCAGAGCTGTCAAGTGCCACAAGTCATGTAACCAGTATGAAACCCCCATTTTTCAGCTCAGAACATCCTCTCATTTCTTGGAACAACTTGCAGAAAATCCTCCTGAGCTCCCGTTTTCAAATGACATACCTGCAGAGATTTCTGTGGATGACAGTCCTAGTTTTGCCATGTCTTACATCAAATTGAAATTACACTTCCAAAGATATTTTATCCATACAAGGACACATCACATTCAGTTTGGTACCCCAGTTAACATCTGGCTTCAGAGCTGGGACAAACAAACACTTTTCATTTCTGTTTTATAGTTATTTTCTCTCATTCCTTTTTTATTTTCAAAAACAGAAAATTAAATTCAAGCAAATTTTAAGGTGTTACACATATTGAGAAATTATAGCCTTTTTGACAGATGCACATATCATTGATAAAGCATTTACAAGAAGGACTCCAAACCATAAAACCGTTCTTTTATCCAGTGTGCTTTCTGGTAAAATCTTTAGGCTCCCTTTGCAGGAACTTTTGCAGTAAGAATATTTGAGACTCCGTGCTATGCCCAAATTCACGTCCACTGAGAGTGGCTTCCTGGTGGTGCATAATGGCCTGTGCACAAAAGATGTTTCATAAATGCCCACCTCCTCCACCTGTGTGTGCTTGTGTGTTTGCCAGTGTATGTAGAGTACATCAATCTACCGGCTCATCACCTCTCTTATCTCTTTTCCCCCAGGTGTTCCCAGATGTGACCATTCTTTTCAGTGATGTGGTGGGATTTACTCGCATTTGCAGCCATATCACTCCAATGCAGGTGGTCTCCATGCTCAACACCATGTACACGCTGTTTGACACGCTCAGCGAGAAGCACCGTGTCTTCAAGGTTAGTGTTTGTTTTCCATCTGTTTTATACACTTTAGTCATGCTGTGTTAAAACTGCTGTCCTTTTTTAATCTAGGTTGAAACTATTGGAGATGCCTACATGGTCGTAGCAGGGGCTCCAGAAAAGACAAAGTATCATGCTCATAACATCTGTGACATGGCCCTGGACATGGTTCGCTCCATAGACCACCTCAAAGACCCCTCTAATGGCAACAACATCCAGATTCGTGTTGGTGGGTTGAATGTGCACTGGCCTATTTGTGTCTTTATCTTGGCGTTTAACTGAATTCTCTGTCATTTTTTTGTAGGAATCCACTCTGGGATGGTTGTGGCAGGTGTGGTGGGACATAAAATGCCACGTTACGGTCTGCATGGGGACACAGTCCACACTGCATCCGCAATGGAGAGCAATGGAAAGGTACAGGGAGGAGAAAATGGATCTGAAATGTGTGTCATGCATGATCTAAGTGATATTTTTTAAAGTTTTGTCCTGGTTCTTTCTTTTTCTTATACAGGAGATGCACATTCAGCTCAGCAGCGCCACCTACGAGCACCTGAAAGGAAGTCACTTTATTTTTGAAAGAAGGGGCATCATTACAATTAAGGTTAGGAGTCATAGATTTGACTACTTTTACTCATCCACTGTAATGATATTTGATGAATAGTAATGGGCAAAATATTGATACTTTTTGATACATTATGTTAATGGCTTATATTGATATTTCAATTGGAAAAAATGCTTCACTCTGAACAAATTTCCCTGCCAATTTGACTTATTGTTGCTTCTTTGTATGTGTCATTGTGGTGCTTATTATACAAATAAGAGTAACGTGAACTGAAGTTAACATGGGGATAAGAGGAAAAAAAAGACGGTGGGTTGATGTCAGACAGTTGTGAAAAGAAGTTAAGGGATGTAGCGTTATGAGTGGCAAAACTTGTACTAAATATCCAAGCATCACTTTATTGTTGTTTAATTATTTTTCTTAGACATCTATTGGGATAAATTGTACCGTACCATGTCATAAAATATGAAATATTGTATTGTAGGCTATGGTATGGTATGGTACTGTATGGTATGATGGTGTGTAATGGTGTGGTAAGGTATGGTTTGCAGTGGTATGATATGGTATTGTATGGTATGGTATTATGGTATGGTATGATGGTATGGTATGTTATGGTACTGTATAGTATGGTAAGGTATGGCATCAGATCACATCATACCTCTATATGCTGATGTTATTTACTTTGGGCCAGGGTCCATGTTGTTTTGCACCATTCCTTGTCATTACTTAGTCTACTATAACCTATTCTGTGTTGTGTTACATGAAACATCCAAAACTGCAATCGTGCATTTTAACTTTATCATGGGTCATGAATTAAGTATTGTACCATATCATGCCACATTGTAGCATAACATACCATACCTCATTGTATTTTATCATTTCATACAATAATGTTTTGTATTGTATTGATTCTTATGATAGCGTATGGTAGAGTATCATATTGTTAATAATATCCGGTGCCACTGCACATAATCTCTACATTATACATCCTAGAAACTTAACATTAAGTCTTCAGTCTTTGGTCAAATAGGAACTTTAAATAGGAAATAATAAAAAAAGTCTATGAATCTTAAAAAATCATGAAGTCATTGTAGCTTAGAGTCCTGGCTCTGGGAATCAGTATTTGTATTCAGTAGAGGTAGACTCCCTTGTTGATCTGCCAACTTGTTTTATCACTGAGTTTGACTTTGAAGTTGAACATCTATTGATAATGACAGCACGACGACTCCCTAAGATTTCTTATGCAGCTGATTACAAGTGACAATCTCAAGAACACAAGGTTTACTAACCTTTCATCAGGGATTTATTTTACCTCTTATAATTCTCAACTTTCCATGACTCCCTGCTGTATTCAAAGTTCTTCCTATTTGCATATTTCTTCAAATGTTTTTGTTTTCCTCTTTTCTTTTTTTTTACGTTAAGGGGAATGTTGAGATTGAGACCTACTGGCTGAAAGGAAAGAGGGACAAAGACGGTAATGCTCAGGCAGCGTGTCCTCAGTTTGAGACCCAGACCATCAGCAAGGCCATCAGCAAGGCCACAATCTCAGGCCCTGAGGAGACGGGGGACGAGGAGGGACTGGTAAAAAATTCATTTCAAAGACTTGCTTGGAGTCTCTACATGCTCATTATTGCCCCCACTTTGTCTCTTATTCCTTGACTCTCTTTCTGTCTTTTACCCCCTAGGTTTTCCCACTGGTGGCAGGCGAGGACGAGGATGATGTAAAGTCTATACCCTCACATCGTATTAAGATGGAGATATCAGGCCATTCCCTGGAGGAGTCAATGGAGGAGTGCCGTGTGGAGGAGATGTCAGTTCACAAGGTGAGGGGTACAGCATATCTACTAAAAGGATGTAACGACTATGCATTCATTGACTGACTTCAAAACACCTTCTAAAACCCCTTTGTCTTTCCTCCTAGGTTATTTTGAGCTGCTAGAACTGCTTTACAATAGTTTTGTTGATGTCACAAGTATATAATGAGCTACTTCTTCCTCTGTCTCCTTTTAAGGATGCTTTGCAGGACGGCATACAGGACTCTCACCTGGAAATGGACTCACCTGAGTTTGATGGCAGAGACTCCATCATGGAGTCCAGAAGCAGTTCCTGTGACTCTCGCAGCTCTAAAAGTGCCATGTGCACCGTGTCATAAAGTAAAAAGATGCTTTAGCGGTAATAAATTATAGTTTCTAATGTGCTTCTAACACAGACAGTGAAAGCATTGAATATTAGGCCAAGTGCCAGATAGAAATGTGCTTTTTTATGTTGTTTTACTTAATTGGGGGAGTTCTTTTAGGTTATTACCTTAAAAACTTACTATCTTCACTTGTTTGTGCATTTATGAGCCTTTAAGGCATCGAATAACCTTGAGTGGTAAATTTTTATCCCGGTATCTTATGGAAAGGGCAATCACAGCTGCTTAATATGGGGCAGATTAATACACTGGTATGGTACAATCTAAAACTACTGACTTGTAAGTTTTAACAATCTGTTTGGTGGTTAAAGTTACCATCAAGCAGTTACATGTCTGCATCTAAACCACACCATACCAAGCTTTTTTATGTGGAATAAGAGGCCATAGTGTTTTGATATTTCAACTAACTACCCAGCCAGTTAGCCTACCATGTTGTCGCTTGTTTAATGCTCTTACAGGTTGTTTGTTCAGAGGTGTTCTGGTTTGTACCTGCTGATAACCCGCTCAGATATTAAAACTGTACTGATTTGTTTAAGACTTAATTTGCTTTTCAAAATTCATCAGGTGATGCCAAGCTAGTGTTATATTAAACTGCCAAATTGTAGGTGCTCATCTAACAAAGCAATTGCTTTTAATTTTATACTCTGATGAGCTTGAACATTTGTTACAGACCTTTATCTGTCATAACAGAGCCTACTTGTTTTTAAAATCTTAGACTGATTACCAGAATAAACTAAAACTTAATTGTGTATGAAACATTTTAAAAGCCAAACATCCTCTCAGCCATGTTAAGATGGACGTGAGCACTGTTTTATTCTGCTGCACCTTGTAGATTTGACAACTTGTTTCATCTTGTGAGAAGAATCAGTCTGAATCCCCCCCAGTCCCTCTCCCTGCTCTCCCCTTCATAACTCCTGTCTGGATTCATTGTTCTATATCAGTCTTGTCAAATACACAGCCCCAGCACAATGCAAATGCTTGTCATCTCACTGAAAATAAAGCAAGATGACTACTGAGCATCTGGATCCATTAGTTATTGTTTGTGCTGTCACTCAAAGGCATTTGTATTCAGACTCACATTTACATTTGCATACGTTTTCCACTTTTTATTGAAAACAATGCTCCAAGGATATTACTTTATATTTTACATTGTCTGTGTGCTCAAGTGGCATCCATACATGTATGTGCACCTTTATTTTACCCAAGAGATTTCCATGAAACCTACAACACAATCCTTTGTATTATGGTACACTTGTGATTGGCAGGTATTGCAAAAGATAAACAGGGCTAGCATGGTAAAGATGGGTAATTCATTCTTGCTAAGAAAGTCAAACCATGTCTCTAAAGGAGCTTACTGTGTTACATACTGAGAAATGTAACTTGTTATAGCACTTTTGCAAAACATAAAAATTAAAACCCCCAACTACTTGTTCCACTTGTCAGTTTTGAAAACAGTACCTCACCTGTAGTAAATCTACCTTTCAAGGTGTAGACTCTGCCATCATTTTACAGCCTAAATTTCCCATAATCAGTGACTCTGCAGCCTAATGGATGTAAAAACCTTTACCCTCGAATTCTACTTACTCTGTCTGCACAATGATTGGCCTGTGACACAGAGCATGTCCCAGTTTGCATTATTCTGTACTAAATACTACATATTTACTACAGTGTGTCACAGACAGGTAAACTCAACCCAGTAGGATACTGGCACACTCAAAACCATCCAAGAACTGAGTGTGGAACGATGGACACTTTGCACCCTCAGTTAACACCCTATTGGTGACATAGTGGATGTTGTACTGTTAGCATGCTAATGCACTGGCTTTTGGATTATTAGCAAGAAAAAGGCATTAAAACTAAAAAGGTTCATTTTCTTCAAGCAAATAATGTTAAAATAAAATTCAAGTAACACGAATTTAATAGTGAATGAAAATACAGGTACAGCTAACAAAATCAGAATAACGTGAAAAATTCAATATTTTGTGTCACTCATTTCAGAAGGTGAAACCCATATATTATGTAGACTCATTTCACATAGAGTACCTATAGCTGTCAAACTTTGGCTATAATCGCCTTGTGTCTGATTATAACTTGCTGTTAAAAAGTGTAAAAGACGAAAACAGGTGTTTAACTGTCACCACTTCCTGTGTGTGATTTCAGACAATACTAACCTGCTGTGATTAAGTGCACTGCCAGTTTACCTTCCACCAGCAGCTTAACGCTAACATTTTAGCAGGTAGGAGAGAAACAGAAAGCATGCAGATTTTTCTTGATTTTGTTTTTATTTTATGGACACAATGAAATAATTGAAAATAGGGCTGTTTTCACATGAACAGATTACTTTCACAAAAAGATAACTAATAATAGATTACTTTAATAGCAAACGTAACACTTTTCAATACTTTTAAAACCAAAAAGGAATTGGAGTACTCAACAAGCTGTTGTAACAAGCACAGAATTACAACAATAAGTGTATCTCTTTTTTATTTTAGTTAGTTTTGTAAGCGCACTATACAGTTTAAGTTAGTTTTTGTTTTTCTGGTAAAGCGTAGTTTTTATTAATTTCCCTCTATATAGTCCCAAGTTCCTGTTGGACAACATTTCCCATTGACTGGCTGTCAGATGAACTGCACCTGTAGGTAGCATCCTCATGCTCTAGGCTGCCTCTGTTGGCTATGTGTGAATCTTTCGCCAATGAACCGATGGAGCAGTGGAGGTAGAAGGCAAAGAAAAATGCAAAAAGACCCAGGAAGCAGACAACGCAAAAAATGACCACAATCAGGATGGTGCTGACTTGTGAGTGCACTGGCTCCCATGGGATGAGTGGATCGGTGGAGTCTAAGGCCACTGCAGAAGCATTGAAACGGTATGAAGGACTCCTTGTAGGTAACTTTGGCTTTAAGCAGGCCAAGAGGGTGACTTCTGTCATGGTGGAAAGGATAGGCCTTCAGTAGCTTTGCTTAAAAAGAAAATATAGAAAGTTAAACACATGCACAGATAAAAAAAAATAAAAAAAAACCTTAATGATATACAGAAGTGATTAAAACAAAGAAGGAGTTAAAGGCTATTTAGATTATGCCAATTATGCTACAAGAAACAAGGACAT
Source organism: Cheilinus undulatus (assembly GCF_018320785.1). Taxonomy (NCBI): domain Eukaryota; kingdom Metazoa; phylum Chordata; class Actinopteri; order Labriformes; family Labridae; genus Cheilinus; species Cheilinus undulatus. The sequence continues at coordinate 23,899,174 of NC_054874.1, read as the reverse complement.
AAAGGTAATATCTCGTATGGATTTTACATCATTATCAATATACATCTGTTTACACTGATGACCATCTATTTCACATTTAATCCTTTCATTGATTTCAGACCAACATTTCTATTACCTTACTCGCAGAAACACAGATGCATCCTTTATTCTTACCGGAAGTGTGTGGTTGCCGTGGTGTGGTCCAGCCTCTCTCAGCACGCTCTGTTTTGATGATCACAGCTTTGGGAAAATGAAAGAAACGGAGTACAAGAAAAGGAAGGCTGGACTAGAGCAGTGAGGTGGATGATGGACCACACATAACAGGCAGTGTTGCCATGGCAACCCTTGCCAAAGTGCCACTAGAAGGGAGGAGCTCATATTGTGTCATCTTAAGATTAAAGGTTGCAGAAACTGAGCTGATATGGGAAATACAAAATATTATAGAAATTACTAGAATCATTTGAAGGACTAAAAAAATCCCCAAATCCTTGTTAACAATCATTTTTAAGCAACCACAATGCAATGATTTGCAAATATTATAAACCCCCATTATGTACACAATAGAACATACACAACATATCATGTGTTGAAACTGAGATATTTTACCGTGTCATGATACATATTAGCACATTTTGAATTCAATGGCAACAACACATCTCAAAAAAGAAGGGACAGGGCAACAAAAGGCCAGAAAAGTAAGTGGTACCAATGAAAAAACAGTTGGAGGAGCATTTGAAACTAACTAGGTTGATAGGCCACAAGTCAGTAACATGACTGGGTAAAGGAGCATTTTAGAGAGGCAGAGTCTCTCAGCAGTAAAAATAGGCAGAGGTTCACCAACCTGTGACAAAGTACATCTAAAAATCGTGGAACAATTTCAGAAAAATGTCCCTCACTGTAAAATTGTGAAGACTTTGAATATCTCATCTTATAACTCACATAATATTGTCATAAAATTCAGAGAACCTGGGAAAATCTCTGTGCGCATGGGACAAGGACAAAGGTCATAATGGAGGCTTGTAATCTTCGGGATCTCAGGTGGCACCGCATTAAAACAGGCATGATTCTGTACTGAAAATCACTGCATGCACTGATAAAAATATTCTGCTAGATCTACTTAAAAAAATTATGACAACTTTTTGCATTATTTATTTATGTTGAACAAGCAAGATTGTTTTATGTTTAAACTACTTACTTATTTTTTTACATTAAAAATAAAATCCAAGTAAAGTGAACTTAATTTTGTCAAGAAGATTACTTTGTATAAATTATTGAATTTTTTCGATGTAGAAAATGAAATTTGCAAGTATAACCAAATTGATTTGTGATCAAAAAATACTAGTCTTTGTATGAACTAGAAATGCACTCAGAGAGTGCAGACTTCCGTCATTAGTCCTTATCTCCCAATAGTGAAGAATCCTTCAAAAAATTCCTGGATCCATCCCTATATGCCCCCCACCCTGTGATTCACCAATTACTCCCTCCCTGGTGAGGTGGAAACATGGTGAGGTAAAAGCATTGGTTTCACTACAGGTAGACTGTCATGGTGGAAGCACTGCCTGCCAGTGCCAACAGATGCACTGAAAGTTTCACCCATGGTCTCACCGGATGACTGTAAGTCATGGCAGAGGGTAAATATTCCTCTATTCCTCCCAGCATTGTGAGTATTCTCACTAAAATTCGCTGTCTTTCTCTCTGTCTTTTTCTCTCTCACTCCGACTTGTCTCCTCAACCAGGCGTGCATCTTTCAAACTCTATAAACTCCAAAACTTTGAATAGAAACACACCCTAAATGCTGCTGGGATTGAAGTTACTCATGTCCGCCATCTCCTGGTGTAAAATGGTAACAGCTAAGTGCCATTAGCCCTATCTCCCAATAGTAAAGAATCCTTTAAAAAATTCCTGGATCCAGACGGTGATCTGAATCAGTCCCAAAATCTAATCAGTTCTTCCTCATGCCATTTCTGACTTTTCCTGAAAATTTCATCAAAATCCATCCATTACTTTTTGAGTTATGTTGTCAACAAACAAACAAACTAACTAACAAACAAGCTACCAAACTAACTAACAAACCCACCCAATCACATAATCTCCTTGGCGGAGGTAATAATTACTTAATTTTTTCAATGTGGAGTGCTGTATGTACACAGTGGAGACTAATGGGCCCATCGTCCCATTCACAGACATAGGCTGGGAAAATTGTATTAATTCTGTTTTTCTTTGAAATGGCTTGACATCAGGGAAGAGGCAGTAGTACATTTCAAGCTGTATGGGGACATGCAGACCCCTCCAGCTATACCAGCTAACACTGGTTATCACTATCGCTATTTCACAAACATTACCAAGATAAAATGAATCCAGAGGAGATAATAAAGGGCAGTTTTTATTCAGAGAGAGACTGCCAAACAAGGTTAGTATCAAACATTCAAGGAACTGATTCAAGGATCTTTAATTCAATCTTTAATTCAATTTAAGACTTGGAACTTTTCAGCTCACACTACCTTCACTCCCACAATGAGTCGACATATGTTTGAACATAATGTTTACGAGAAAAAGGAACTTCATAGTCATTGTTTGCAATACCATAAACTTACCTTTTATTTGCCTTATATACAAATAGCAGCACAACTTTTAGGTCACTGATTCTGCAGGTGTTGAACACCAGTTCTCAATGTAACACGCTTTCTGATTGGCCAATAGTGCCCATGCTGTATGAATCATAGCCTGCTATTGGCCAAATGTTATGGTAGGCAGCAGCGTTTGCCTGAAAAAATAATGAACTTTAGGTTACGATAGTAAAAAAATGTGCAAGTATTTTGAGTGACAACAAACAGAATGTGATTAATAGTAAAAGAATCTTTATAATTTGAGAAATCTGGCTCCTCCCTTTGTGCAGATCATTATTTTCAAAAACTAAAGCAGATACGCGGTCTTAGCCCACAGCCTATTGGTGTTTTGAAATACCGAATGAAACACACTAAAGATAACAAGATTGTTTTTTGTTGTGTGGATGAACTTAAAAAGACTGGCTCATATTACTTAAATTATTTGTGTTCCAAAAAAAAATCACAATGTCTTTTATTTTGAACAAATATTTTTGACTTCAATACTAGATATATTTGTGTAAAGATACTAACTTAATTTTTTATTGTTGATTTCACGGATTCAGTTTAGTTAATGTTACTTCTCCTCAGATTTATTTTTCCCAGTGTGGGCTCAGGAACAATTCCAGAAATCATTGTCTTTCAACACAGTTATCTATACCATCCACAGTTAAAGCTGTATCATGCAAAGAAGAAGTTATGTGAACATGATTCGGAAACGCTGCCATCTTCTCTGGGCCAAAGCCCATTTAAAATGGAATGAGGCAAAATGGAAAACTGTTCTGTGGTCAGATGAATCAAAATTTGATATCTTTTTTTAAACCATGGATGCCATGTCTCGTGGTCTAAAGAGGAGAAGGACCTTCCATCTTCTTATCCGCAGACAGTTCAAAGCCTGCATCTCTGATGGTACGAGGTTGCTTTAGTGCTTGTAGTGTGGGCAGCTTACACATCTGGAACGACACTATTAATGCCAAAAGTATGTTTTAAAGTAAAATATCCATAACAAAATATCCACAACAAAAATATCCAGAAAAGAAGACCCAGGACTGTTGAGCAGCTAGAATCTTACAACAAAAAAGAAAGGGACAACATTCCTCTCCCAAAACTCCAGCAACTGGTCACCTCACTTCCCAGAGGTTTACAGACTGTTGTTTAAAGGAGGGGTGCTACACAATGGTAAACATGGCCCTGTCTCTACTTTTCTGAGATGTGCTGCTGCCATCAAATTCAAAATGAGGTTATATTTTTCATAAAATGATAAAATGCCTCAGTTTCTACATCTGATATGTTTATGTTCTATTGTGAATAAGATATGGTTTATGAGATTTGCAAATCATTGCATTCTGTTTTGATTTACATTTCACACAGTGCCCCAACTTTTTTGGAAGTGTGGTGTTATTTTATTTCAAGGTAATTGTGAAATTTGATCGATAATGCCAATCCTCCTCATCAGGTTCTCTAACACTGCCACCTGTTGGTAAAAGAACCAGCACTGAACAACACGCCTCAGACATTGCAATCACATCCCTTGGCCGGCCCAGCTCCTGTGCTGTCTGGTCTCTTTCAAACATCCATAATGATCCTTTAGTACCAGTTGTAATTGGTCCCACACCCCCTGCTGTGCTCCCTCAACAGGAGTTGATGCCTAAAAAATGTTTTAGGACTTGTACCAAATTTAGTTGCCATGGAAATGTTCATATTGTTAACACTGACAGCAAAGTAAACCAGTGGGCTGTTTTTTTCTCTCTCTTTTCTCAAAACCACACCTAAATATCAGACAAAAGGAGAGAAAAAAATATTCATTAGCATAATTTCATGTAGAGGAGGACAGTGAACAAAGCTTGCCAGCTGATGTGATTTTAGAGTGCTTTCAGATGGTTAATTACAGCTCCAAACAATGGGCACAAAAGATCCATTAAAACCTACTACAGCTGAGTGGAGCCAAAATGCCTGAAAAGAGGACTTAGCCTACACCAATGTCACTTTAAAGGACAAATATGTGAAGAAAGAACTTAAAGCCTGGGGGGTTGTGATGCTGTCCTGCTGGGGATGAGGCATTTGTGGTCTAAGAAGTCAATCAATCTTTGCTTTAGATCTCAGAACAGAAGCAGGATTGTTTACCTCAAATTTGATTTCAAACACTGGACTTTTTGGTCAATGCTGGGAGAACACAGTGTTCACCACAGGACATCAGATGTGTCATATGGCAAACCAAGTCCATGAAAAGGACCCCTTAGGGATGTACAAATTGCTGCAAGACTGCATGCTACACAGTAGTGTCAGAATTAACATATAAAACCACAAATCTGAGAGAAAGTCTCCCTGCTGTAAAACAGTCTGCCTCTCTGTGTGTAATTTCCTGCACTGTTTATTCTGCAGAGCCTTGAAGATTTAATTTCTTGTCCTGCCATGCGAGTGTGTATTCGTGAGCTCATTCTTGGTTCTCAAGGTTTGTCAATATACTGTATAAGCACAATGTTGAAGTAAGCAGTCTGGCAGCTGGGCAGAAGAGGATCTGTTTGTTTATGTTCCTCCTGTTTTTGTTTTTCACTTACTAATTAATATGACAATTCAGTGTTTGTTTAAAGCAATTTGTGGTGATATTTTTCTTCACTAATTCAGGGCATTTCAAATCATGGGAGAAAAACAGCATAATTGACTATTTTAATGTCAAAAATCTCAAAACATACACTTTACACCCATACTGAACGAGAAGCTATACATCTGAATGTTACTACATGACTACACACTCAGTTTGGTTTCCCCCAAGTTACAGAAAACGCACAAATTCACCAGACAGAGATCCCAGGGAAAACTGGGGACAAAAACACACACTGTGGCTATTTTCCACATGGTAACTAAGTTATTTGAATTAACAAAATATCCATAAAAATGACAGGAATTGTAAAAACAGAATAATCATTCAAATTTGTAAGGAACGTTGAGGTGGTGTGTGTTGATATTTACTGGACTGAAATATATCTTTAATTCCTTTCGTAATGCTGGATATATGTTGGTTTTATGGTCGCTGTTGTTTGGGTCCTGTTTCATTTCTTCTTATTTACAATGTTGTTGCAAATCCAGTTCATGCCATCCTATAAGAGAATAGAAGAGAGGAAAATCAAATCTGCTACACTAATGTGCTGAAGAAAAGATAAGCTAAGGATAAGCTAAAGCAGCCAGAATACAGAGATTTTACTATAGCAATAAACTCCATTTATGTGGTTCAGATCGAAGTAAACTGAACAGCCCAGCTGCAGGGAGTGCCTCCATATACATTAATTGGTTCCTTCTAAAATGAAATCAGTAAATCAAAAGTGAAACTAGGTCTTACCTGAACTCCCTCCCCAGACACAGCTGAGCAGGCCTGAATCTGCCACTCACGGTCTCGGTATGTATGCAGGTTGAGTCCCTCAGCGATCTCGCTGGCTGGTGATGCTGTGGCCAGATCCTGCTTGTTGGCAAAGATGAGCACAGGAACTCCCTTGAGATTCTCCTCATCGATTAGCTCGGACAGCTCCTGCACACACACATACACAAAATGGTATTCAATTTAAAAAGAAAAACACTGGTCAAACAGCTTCCAATGTCTCAATCTAACCAAGATATGGGTAAGAATACATTTTGTACTCAGGAATTTGAGTGCATCAAACTCACCAGTCCCGTCTCCTCAAACCGCTTCTTGTCTGCGCTGTCGATAACATAAATCTGGAAGAATAAATGTGTGGGAAAGCAGAAAATTCATGGATTAACTTTTTTTGTTGTCTTATATATTAAAACACCTTTAGTGGTGTTTTTTAATATAGATGCACCTGCACAGCAGCCATTTAGGTGGTATTTGATAAAATCCCTGTAAAATGAAGTCAAACTTTGTGTCTTAACACATTAGATTTGTTGGAATAGATTGCTGTAATCATGTGAAAACACTGAGATCTACAGTGCTTAACAAATTTATTAGACCACCTGTCATATTTGTCTCAAGACCATCCAGCATCATGAAGTACTTTAATGAGGACTCTTTCATTTTCAGTGAGCTCTCCACGTTTTACCATTTTGAACAGGAATGAGGGATTTCAAACTGAATTCACCCAAATTTGAGCCGGCTCACTGGGCTTCTCTGAGAAGTCAGAAATTAATCAAGCATAACATTCAACCACTTAAACTAAGTTTTCTGTTCAGGAATGCAAGTAAATAACTATAATTTGACATATTAATCAAGAATATTAATATGCTTTACTGTTTTTTCAGTTTTTTTGTAAATCAGTAAATTTGAAAATTCATGGATCACAATAATAAGTATATTTTAGCATTAAAAATATCATTTGGGTTAAAGAGCTTCTACATATTGGTGTATTAACCATTGCAAAACATAAAAAATGATTTTGGTTTTACCAGTGCTGTTAATTTAGGGCAGCTGTGGCATAAACCTTACTTTGGTTAGGGTTAGGGTGGTCTAATAAATTTTTTAAGCACTGTATGTGTGACTAAATTTTTTGATTTAGGTCGTTAGACAGTTCTTCAATTCTTTTCTGGCTTGGTTAAGTTGGAGCAGGGCAAATATCTGAGCCCATGACATCACTGGTCTTGATGGTGAATTACCCCACCCCCCTAATGCTACAATGACATGAAATAACCAAGCAATTTATCTGAGTACAGTCTGTTGTTAGCTGATGTCACTGCATTCAATGAAAGTCAACAACCAGCTACATGCAGTGTTTTTGTTAATTGTGAGGTAGATCTCCTAAATCTATTAGCCACGGTGGCCTACGGATCATTAAAAGCATCATACCAGAGAGATTTGCACCAGAAAACAGTAAATTTAATCCCCAACTTCTGTGTCCCTGCTCCTTTGATCAGAAGCATTTTTTCTTAATTTGAGAGGATCGTATTTCTTGTGAGTGGGCTTGGCTCATTCAGCCAATATGCCCACACCATCCTAGAGCAGATTTTACTGCCTCATTTTTCAAGATTTTGAAGCTTAATTTGATAAACTTAGAGATATTTTTCATGACTGAAATTTGGCCTTGTGGTTCTTAACAAAATGGCCTGTTAAACAACAAAACTAAAAAAAATTTTTTTATAGCACTTTAGAGGGACTCTAATATTAGGAGAAAAAGCAATGTCCTATCATTTTTTTTTTCATACAACTGGTATTTTTTTGCATGAAGCATATGGAAATCAATGTTTTATTTTTTTATTCTTTATTTTTTTTTTACATTTTTGATTAGGCCCAACCTCTTTGCATTGAACTATAATCCAAGCTGAGCTTGACATCCAGGCATTTTGATGCCTCTATATTTTTATTGTCTTGTTCAATACGTTATCAGTACCCATTTACTTGAATTTGTTCTTTTATGTATTTAAAGAATGTGCTACACTTGAGTTACATCCATAAATCTAGATTTGATGTGATAATATTTAAAGTCCAGATAACTTTTTTCTATAAATTTTCAACCTTGGGATGAATCCAGAGCACATGTCCCCAGTTTGAAAATTTAATTTATATGGTTATGACTTTACTTTTATTCACTCACCAGCAGATCTGTGTTTTCCAGGTACTTTTTCCAGAAGGGCCTGATCTTCCTCTGCCCTCCGATGTCCCAAACATTGAGTTTCATGCCATGAGAGGCGACACTCTTGATGTTGAAGCCCTGAAGATAAACACAGCTAGAGTCACTGTGCTGCACATTCATTTGATCACAGCTTCAACAGGCAGCACCTGGAAAGCCTCTCAAATGATTATAAAGCAATTCATTAAGCGGCAATGTACTAGAGCCCAGGTGTGTGTGTTAAATGAATCACTGTTTGGTTACTCAGTAATGTAACCTTGTTAGGTATCAGTAGCAGAGCAACATGTGCTGTTTTATAAGGATGTGATAACTGTGATTATCTGCTGCTTATTTTCATGGCAATGCTTCTTTTGGCAAGGTTGTATAACATCTTTATCCTGAGGGCCCGCCGAGAAGCAAATCTGTGGTTAAGACATAGAGGATCAAGATCAGTGTATGTGTGCATGTGTCAAGTCTGATTTAGCCCTGTGGCTTCAAGTGCTATGGTATAATGGCCTCAATATGTGGTGTTTGATGTACCATCGTGTTGGTCCATATCCTACCAGTACATTCCTTATGTAAGATAGTGTGATTCTTTTATGTTAGAGATGAGATAAACATGTAAAATAGGAGGATAAACAGAAAAATTCAGCCACATTTTCAGGATTTTCTTTGAACATTTCCATCTATGTGTGGGCCTATAAACCTAGAAGGTCATGCAGGTTAATTTGCTGCTGAAAGGATTTTAACATCAATGGCTGATTTGGCAACATCCAATGATGACCTCACTTATTGAGGGCTAAAGCATGTGTATGTAAGCCAAATAATTTAATTTCACAGCGTGTCAGAAAAGCAAAAGGTCATCTGAATCCCATTACTGAGAGCAAGAGAGCACATTGGTCCAGCTGGTCTCACAAGATTAGATACATCCCCTCTCTGCCTTTCATAATGCTTCATAACAGTGGCATGACAGTAAAAGTATAGTTTTTAAAGTCTCATTCGACAAGAAAAATCTATCAGTGCTATAAAGTGTTGCCTTTTTTAGGCAGAGCCATTTTGGTGACAGCAGACAAATTGGATTGTTCTCTTGAGAGTGGGGACTTTTGAAAAAACCCAGACAGCTTTTTTCCTGGCAGATGCTCTGTATGTTATACACACTTAGCAATGAAATAAAGCTCCTACATTGTTTGGGTGTTCTTGTTGGACACATTAATTAAAAGAAAGAAGACAAAACATCATTTTTAAAGCTCTTGTGAAGAGTTTTTGGCTAGTTTTGAAACACACTGCTATTAGTGCGGATGCCTCTTTATTACCAAAAGAAGTAAACGAGAATATCATCAGCAAAAAGGGTTACTTTTGCTGAATAGTAAATTTGAAATATGAAACACCCTTATTTTTACTAAGTCTACAACAAAGAGCCTTAATAAATGATATGTTTAGATAAAACCAAACACAAGTGTTACTCCTGGAGCTCCAAAATGGAGACAAGCCAAAAGTTTTACATGACTGAAGTTTATAATTTCCTTGAATTCATAAGGTGTGTGCAACTGTTGGGTTTTTATACCCTCACCTGTGTTGGTGTGATGGTGTTCACATCCTCAGAGGCGAGACTCTTTAGCAGAGTGGTCTTACCAGCATTGTCCAACCCCAGCAGCACTATCCTGACCTCCTGCTCTGTGGTTCCTTTCAGTTTCTCAATGACAGAGAGTAAGCCCTGCATGGGGGGGGTGAAGAGGGACAGGTTAGACTGAAAACTCAGGGCAGGCATTTATTTTTAAAATGTGTCTTTTTGTCCAACTTATCAAGACAGGATGGATTTTTCGATTTAAGACAGGCTGGTAAAGACAGCAAAAGCACGTAAGAGGCTTAGAGATCTTGAAAGAAATGCTTATTTTTCTTAAAGGTGCAAAATTTCTTAAAGATCATCCAAAATATTTGTTAGAGGTAAATAAGAAGTGAAACTGGGTTTATACACTGTTGTACCTTCACACTGATCTCACTGACCTCGTTCTGATCTGAGGTCAAACCTCCCCTTACTTAAAGCCCCATTTAGTACACACGCGTGCCCATCTTGCTCCACCCACCAACCCACCGGTCTCGTGCCCTCTTTCTCTATAACTACTATACAGCTCCCAACCTCGCTTTTTTCCCCCTCTGTACATCCACCAACTTTGTTTTACAGCAGCTGAATAAGTTGCGTCCTTCAGTTGATCAGACCTCCATTCACATAATGGTTCACTGCTTAATGTGATTAATCTGAAACAAGGTTGCACAACCATAGACTGCTGCAGTGCCAGCAAAAGAGGCACTGGTGCTTCAAATATTTGAACAAAGGTGACAGAAACTACAGCGTAAGAGTGATTACCCGTACATCATAACACAGGAAGTCTCTTTTAGACATGTAATCATTAAATTCTCACTGTTAAACAAGCTTAGAAATTGAAATGGCACCTTAAACTGAAATAGCAACTTGTTAGTACACACTTATGCAGTCATAACCACTGATTAGCACTGACTTTGTGTCAAACTGATACCAAAAGTTCCCATTTGGTTTTATAACTCCTGTACTCCAGGTTCAGGCCACTTACCTTTTGAGCTTCTCCCATGGTGGCGTGTTTCCTGTGGCTTGGCTGGAGCGCTGTAGCTACATTCTCCAGTAAAGCTCACACAGGTGCTTTTGGTCGCCCAGGTTAGCTATCCAGAACAAAAAGGAGCCAGCAGCCTCTATCTTCTCTCTCTCCCTCTTCAATAAACTTGGGTGCTTTATGTGCTATGAGTGTATGTGATAGTAACGTCTACCTGGGCCGCTGTAGGGTTAGTAAGCAGGAAGAGGGGGAGGGTGGATGGGACTGGGATTAGGAGGCCAGAATTAGCCCTAGTCATCCATGCAAAGGCAACACCATCCTCCCTCCCCCCTCCTTCGTCTGTCCATCCCTCCAACTCCACTTTGCAGTGGCTTTACCTGGATTATCCCTGAGCCACCTGCTGCAGGAGGAAACTGAAACGGGCCCTTGCTGACACACTCACACATCCAGATAATAACGAGGAAAATACAGAAAAAGGTTCAGTCATACGGTTGAGAGGGAAATGCTGATAATGCAGAGAAACAAAGACACTTGGTGCAACATGAGGACTGACAGAAAAAGAGCTTAACATAGAACTTTCAGAGGATTATATCATGTTGTAGAACCTGGGAATTTATCATTTCTGTGTTCATAAGTCATTGCTCAAATCCCACATCTATCCCCCTCTGTGAGAGCAGTTGATGGCATTACCATGCCATATATCCATTACATGCAAGCTGCTATAAAGCTGCTCAGTGTGGGTCGTCTGTGCTGTGTCTTCCTGTGAGCAGAGCATTCAGTAGGATTAGTGTGAGCACGCCCGTCCTGTGTTTGGATTAAAACATTTCTAGGCTCTTTTTCTCAACTGAACTGGTGTTGTGGTCAGTGGGCGGGGCTTCATGAAAGCTCAATTAGACCATGGATCTCTATGATAACGTGTATCCTCATTTTATCTCACACACAAGAAGACAGAGATTACATAGCTTTTATTCCTATAGCAAACACTACAACAGAAATTAAATACACATTATGATTACTTCTTAATCTGTTAGATTGTTTTTCTTTAGGACTCTCTCGGTGTGAATGGAGCTGGGCCGGCTCTCTGCTGATCCTGTGCTCTCTGCTTCATCCTCTCCCGGTGTTTAGCTGCAAAGATAGAGGGGAGATAGGTGATATCACACTAAATGCAAGGATGAAGACAAGTTATTCTGTATTTTTGTTTCATATTATTATACATATACTGTTTTTGTAGATTTCTCCCTAAATAGTGTATATAATTGACAGTCAATTGGATTTTTCATTCTTCAACAATTATACTATAATCTGGATTTTGTTCAACAAAATGACCAATGATGACAATGGCTTTTTTTTTTTCAAAATAACCAAAAATGTTGTTCTCAAAATTATTATGCAAAACAGAGTTTCAAAACATTCAATAGTTTCTAAAGGATTGAAAACAGAAATCTTGTAATTTATTTGCTTTAGGAGATAATTATTATTAAACCAAAGCTATTTCAATCAAAAACATCTTCATAGATCAAGTTCCATATTAATTAAAAGCCCTTCTTTGATATCACCTTAATAACTCTCTCATTCATTAAACTTGGAAGTCCATTTTGTTTCTGCCTGTATTCCCTTTAAGGATGCTACGAATTTCCTCCCAGTGCTGCTGTTTCCAGTTTGAGGTAAATTGCCGCCCACACTGCCGTATTTTTTGCAGCATGAAAAGGTGTGTTGTCTTGCGTGAAAATGATTTCCCTTTGGAAGGCAGTCCCACTAAAGTGAGACAGTGTGAAACCTCTGTGTAACTTACTATTTACAGTTAAACTGAGATTCACAGCAAACCAATAAACAATCTCTGGGAGATATTATGGAAGAATAAATTATGCTAAAGGAAGCCTTGGTTTAGAGCTGTTTAGCACTTACTGGCTATACAGGATATACAGAGAAATTGGCATCAATTAAAGAATTTTAAAATCTTAACTAATTTGTTTAATGAGAGTGAGAGACCCCACACGTCAACATATAATGACAGATTTTTCTCCAATCAAAACTCCAAATCTTACGAGATCAATCATAACTTCAGAGTAAACTAGCTAACTGTTAGCTACCTGCTACATACTCTGCGGTCACAATTTTTGGTCTAGCTCCCTTCCTGGCCAATTCAATATTGGTATTTTTACAGTACATGCTGTATAAATATGTTGTGGACAGTTTAACAAGTTGGTCCTCCATTTTTACATTCATTTAACTTAATGCTTCATGTTTATAGTTGTTATTATTGCCTTGGATTTCCCTCAAGATTAGACACACAAACCAAACAGAACCTCAAGAGTTCACACCTCCTTAGCAGTTTATGTTGAAACATCCAGCATTTCTACGGCAATGATCATTACAACTACAAACACTGGAAAACTGTAGAAAACATTAAGGGTAATGTCAGTACTCCACTAAAATATATATAACAAAAATTTTATATTTAAGGAATGTAAGATTGGGAAAAATCTACGTTATACCTACAAATTCTTGAAAATGTAAGCGTGTGTATAAGCGTGTGTGTTTATTGTATATGTATATATTTTCTGATTGGTCACTGTGTTGTCTGATAGCACAGAGCTCTTACCGCTGTCTCTTTTCAGCTTGTATTTCATAATAATGCCCATCAGCAGAACCAGGGCCAAAGCAGACACACCACAGATGATCAGGATCACCACGCTGTTGTCTGAGGTCATAGTCACAAAGACAGACTACAGTAAGACCATACACTATCAGAAGAACAAGGTTTGCATTTCATTATCAGTAGCTAAAGTCATTTTCATTTTAAGACTGTAAACAACTTTTCCAAGACTGTGTTTAATGAGTCCTCATGCAAAATCTACATCACAAAGGCTGTGAAGAGACCAGGGGAGCTGTCTTCTTACCGCTAACAGTGACATCTTCTGGCAAAGATTTGCAACAGCCACAAGAGCTGTTCACAAAGCAGGAGTACTGGCCTGCCTTATCAGATAACACACTTTGAAGAAGAAGCTGGCTTTTATTCTGGCCTTTGAGTTCCTTTCCATCCTTTATCCACCCAAACATCAGAGTCACATTGGTAAAGTTGTGAACACATGTTAGGGTGATGTCGTTCCCTTCCTGAACATTAGACCCAGTACTGTTGATTGAAACCTGAAATTCTGTAGGGGGAAAGAAAATACTCAAGGAAATCGAACCAAAACTCATGACGTTTGGTTTGCAGAAATGTAAGTTTTGGTTACCTTTTTTACATCCTGGAGACACAAGAGACACTAATAAACCGAAAAATGAGCACAATAAGTGTTAGAAATAAAAACAACAGCGGAAAAGAAGACACATCCATATTCAGCTCATTAACTTAACTACTTTGACATGCTTACAACATTCAAGCCTTACTGTATGACAACGCCCTGCTCCAAACTGTTTCATTTACCATTTACACTTTAAATGATTCATCATCGAGTCAACAAATGGAAAGAAAGATGGCACTTACCATTAATGCAATCTGCAGGGCAGAGTTGACAAGTATCTAAATAGAGATTGAAGGAATAATTTGAACATAATTTTTTTCCATTGCAGCTTGCCTCACAAGTACTTATGCCTAACATTTTTTGGCCATATATAGAGAAATAAGAGCCAATACCAGTATCAATAATTGTAATAATTTAGCTGATTACAGATACAATTGCGTTCTCATCACCTCTTTGGGTATAAGACTCCCACAAAGCCAAGGATTTCTCTCATGTTTGTCAAACAGGTGACCTCTTCTGCCCATTAAAGTCTCTCATCGTTAAATTGACTGGACACAACAGATAAAATCTGTTCATACCACATTATTAGTGGATGGCCGACACTTATCAACAGGGGCAACATGCATTCCTACTATTATATCTGATACATAAAATTGAGTGCCCTCCCGGTTGGCAAAACACTACTGTTGCAATGACTTTTATGTTGGGCCCTTTTTTGATCTATATTGAGCCAGAACTATATCTCACAGAACCAGTTTGGATTATCTGGTGCTAATATGGTGTTAAAATGCTCTAGAATACAGGAAATGGCATCTACTGAATTGAAAATGTTCTGGGGGAAGACCCCCAGACCCCCTAGGGATTTATTTATTCATTTCTGTGTTCTTTACAGTCCAATGCTAAATCTACTCAGTTCTTGTGGATGCTGATCCTAACTTCAAACTAACTTGAGTAGTCTGTCTAGTTAGTCTGTTTTAAGGCTATATAATGTGCCATTTGTATAACATATAAACATGTCTAAAGTACCCTTGAAAACACACGAAACTTAGTGCCCTCTTCAGTGGCGAGAAGGCATTGTATGTGCCCTTTATTTTTTTTTTTACCCCTGCCCTTGAAAAAGTCTGTGCACGCCACTGCCCAGATGTAATGTAAAAACACCAGGGGTTTACTTGAACTGTTACCGTTATTATTGTAATGATTATTGTGAATCGACTTTCAACTTTCAACTTTAACTTATTGTTCCCTAAGGGCAATTTGCTTTGCAGGCAGGTAAAAAACACAGAACATAAGAAACACAGTCACATAAGTTTAGAAACAACTTACCTGCCATAGGCTCTCCTGTGTTGTTACATTTTACACACTGAATGGGAACACAGGCAGAGCCCAAACGAGCTGAAAAAAGAACAGAAAAATAAACAAATATAATCTCTATCTGTTAGATAAAAATAAGACTTCACAAAATACAAAAATTAAAACTCCAGTGTGTGCTTACAAAACTAACTTAAAAAAATAAAAATAAAACAAAAATACAATAAAATGAAATAAAAAAAAAAACAGGATAAAAAAATGAAATAAGACACAGAATATTCCCAGTGCTACGCTTTGATACGAGCATTCAAATGGGCTACTCTAGGGGAGTGTAAAATGAAGAAGATTTCACACAATGGTAATTTGAGGTCTTGAGTTATATTCAAATGTAAAACGTACAATTTTCATGCAATGAAAAAAAACATTTTCCTGATCTCTAACAGTTTCCATCCAAACGGTTCAGACCAAAATCAACCCCCCCATAAAAAAAACTTCAGAAATATTTCAGATGAAAAATTGACTATTTCTGACCAATCTTAAGAAAAAAAAAAAAAAAAAAAAAAAAGAAGAAGAGGAAAAAATACCCACATAAACTTGTGGCAGTACTCCACATATTGGCATTGGCAATCGCAAGCAGAATTTATGACTCTAACTATTAACCTTATTTTTACGATCTAAGTCCAGTGTGTCTTAAACTATTTGTTGAATATTCCTAAAAATAGAAAAAAATCAACTGAAAGTAAGTGATGCAAATTTCTCCTAAGTATTTTAAAGGTTTCTTAAATGCTCCAAAATTAAAAAAAAAATCCCTAAGATTTAAAAAATGTAAAAACAGAAAACAAACAAACAAACAAAAAACAAAACAAACAAACAAACAAACAAACAAACAAACAAAAAACCCCACAGGGATTCAGGTTAAAATTCCTCATAGTTTCCAAAAGTTTGATATTTTGTTTAAAGCAAAGATATTTCAATTAGACCAGTGGGAACTGTGTTAAAGGGTGATAAGAGGTTTGATAAAGCCCCTTTCACACTTATTTAGAGCCACATAGGTCCAGATATTTGTCTTTTTTCAAGATTTAAAAAGGAAAAAAAATAGTCTTTATTGCATCAATTAAGTAAACAATCTGCCAGTGGAGCAAGCAACATTTGTTGAGTCTCTTGAAATGGATTTACAAACAAATGTAGATAGTACATCTCATTTCAAAGTTCATGTTCAGCCCTTTAGCTTTGTTGTATCTGGTAAATGTGGCTAGAATTAGTAAAATTAGAAATTTCTGACTTTTACATTCGAACCTTTGGTGTAAGTTTCTTACTTGTAAAGAAGAGACAGAGCAAAAGACCAAGGACCGACTCTCTCATAACCATTCTGGAAAACATCAGTAAAGTTGCCTTTGCTTGAACAGAGGAATGTGGTTGCATAGAAATCAAGTTAGGCTATCTCTCTGAAAGAAAGCTAACAACATTTAAAGACATTTTACATCCTGTAAATGTAACTTTAAGTCTTAAAAATGACGTTTTAATGCTGAAGTATTTTCCCTCTTACCTTTAGAGTTGTCTTCTCCTCATTTACAGGGTTGACTGATGATGTGCTCTGCTTTGCTTAAGCTAATGGTCTTTGCAGCAAAAAAGGTATGCTGTCGCTGGTTATAAACACTGATATGCAAATTAATTCTTTCCTGGAACTTATACCATAAAACAGGCTGCCTTTTGTATGTTATCTCATGGGGTGTGATTCTAAAAATATCTGGACTGCTGCTGCATGCTACATTACATGTAAGTGGATCAAACATAAATTATTATATGTTGAAAGTAACAACAGAATATAAACACAGAGGTATTGTGGAGTAAACCCTGCTATCAGTAAAACAGTATACTTAAACAAATTGACCATATTCCCTGAATCCCTACGTGTTATTTCATAATATTTTTTGGTATCATGTCCACACTGGCAGAAGTGAAGACTTCAAGCAGGAAATTATGATATAAGCTTCCCATGAATTTGTCTTAAGTATTTATACATGCAGTGACCAGTAGAGGGTGCTGCTGATCCTTTTGTCCCCCCTTAAAAAGACAGCGTAACACGATCTCAACCTTGCACTGTTAAAACCAGCATATGTTTGGACTGCTGGAGAAAAAAATCTCACTCCGTCACAAACTGAACATGAAAAACTCAGCAGAAATAACAAAACAACATGATAACGTGCTGCAATTCCCAGGCCTGCCCACAGAGTTGGCTGGACCCCTGGCAAACCCTACAGAACTGTCCCTCCCCAGTTATGGTTTATTGATGATATCAATGCATGTGTGCTAGATCACTAACATTGGTGCTAGCATCCTGGCTAACAGTTACTGGTTTCTGGTGTTGAAATTAGGTCTTTAGGTCAGTTTTTAATCCCTTTCAACCATTTTTTCTGTGCATTTTGACACTGTTGTTTGCCACTTTTATCAATTTTGCACACTTTTCAACCTTTTATTGCCTCTTTTTATCCATTTTAACCCATTTCCATTACTTTCCACCTCCCTTTTTTGCCACGTTAAAACATTTTTGTACTCTCACTACCTTTTCCATCAATTTTTTTCTACCTTTGACCTGTTTGACACTCTTCAAAGCCCATCACTTTCATGCTGCCCATTTTTGCCCATATTTGACCCATATTTGGCAGGTTCTGCAATTTTATTCGCCTTTGTTTATCCATTATTTCCACTTTTAACCATTTTTTCAGATTCTTTTAATCCAACATCACCACATTTACTGCCCTTTGTTGACATTTTTTAAGCCATTTTGACACTTTTAAAACCCTTCCACTACTTTTTCTGCCTGATGAACTCATTTTTCTACTTGCCACCATTTGCTGTCTCAGTTAAACAAGAAAAGGGCTTTAAACAGTTCAAGAAGGATATAAATAAATTCATACAACAAAGATTTGCTGCTTTGATAGGAGTGGTTATTGTTCAGGTCAGAAATGATATGATTTTAACAGCTATATTGAAATGGACCATGATTTTGCTGACCTCCATGGGCTCCCATTTGGCTGGGATCCAGAAATCTTTCCTCCCCTATGGGCAGCCTTGGCAATACTAGATCAGGTTAAACAGACACATTTACAATAATGTTTCATTTTCACCAACCTCTCTCAACTCAAACGGTGCAGTATAGAGAGGAACAACTTTCTTTGACTCAGTATGCAGATTTGAGTTGTCGTGAATGCAATTGAGCACTCTGTCGTATTTATTAGGCCAATTATGGATGTAAAGAAAGCGATCAGGATTTTAGTCCTTTTCTCAATTCTTTTTGTGTAGTTATTTATTAAAACTACAATTTAGTCTCGTAAGGCAGGTGTCTGACTGAAGAACTTTGTAAAATCAAAGTAGACATCGTTTTCCATGACGCTATAACATTTTGTTTTAGCCTTTTAATGACAGAAACTTTGAAAAAATGATAAAAGGAAGAGGGGGAAACGCCCCAAAACACACACAGAGTTATTTCAATTTTTTAATTCAAAGACTACTTCGCCTCAAGTTAGCTAGTCAGTTTAAGCTACCAAAACAGGAAACCTGAGAGTTCTGAGTCTGCCTCACCTGGTCCACAGCTTGTGCGCATGACAGGATATATGCTAGCTAATAGGCGAAGGAAGGCTGTTAATGAAGTCTTACCTGAGCTGCACCCGTAACTCCCGTTAGCTCGTGCTGTGTGTTACCCTGAAGATGGTCGCTTTCAGAGGACTTTGTCGCAGCTTCTCGCGCCTGGCTAAAGTTGCTGCGCAAAAGACAGTCTGGAAATATGACAAATGGTGCACCATGGCGTCCTATAAGGTACGACAACTTCCAACACAAACACGAGCACATGCATACTAGAAAATGACAGAGTGTCGCTGAATTTATCGGCTTCCAAATCCAAAGTGAAAAACTGTTTCTGTAGATTTTTACTACCAACTTAGATAGTTTGTTTTTGCCCATTCCTCTTTTTCAAATTTCTACAGTGACGTCAGAAATAAAATCACCTGTCACGTGCCATGAACATTTTAATAAATATTTCAAATGAATGTCCTGTGGCTAGAATGCACTATGAAAAAAAATAGTCTAAACATTGATAGATATATGGTGGTAATTTGAAGCCCACGGAGCAATACTTTGAAAATTTTCATAAAATTCATCAGAAATTTTGGTGGGGAAAAAAAAGATTATCCGAAAACTTTCACGGAACAAAAAAAAAGGTTGAGGTAAGTATTGGACAACTTTGAAAGAATCAATAATTAAGGTTCAAGATGTGTTTATTTGAAGTCTACGGAAGTGTTGAGTAACTTCCACACAAGTTCATGTTTAAAACTAATTTGGGACACTTTGATGGGAATTTTCTTCTAAGTATTAAGTACAGCTCACAGTGAAATTGTCAAGATTTTAGGTAACTGAGGGGTTTTCTTTTCAAAAAAATTGAACATGTTAAAAGTGTGCCACACTACTTTATATATATTTTTTAAATTCCTTAAATTTTTTAACCCTAAAACACCCCTCCCAAAAGATCCCAACAAACATCTCAAAAATATTCCAAATGGAAAAAAATAATACTAAAAATTTTCAACCAAGTTTCCAACCAAATTTACTAAGTGTTTAGAGCGGTTAGAGAAGTATCAAACATACAACAGGTGCGAGACGTTTAGGGAAAAAGATGGACATTTAAAAAAATATATTAATTTACATTTTTTATTAACATAGTTGTTTGAAATACAAATTTTCACTAATTTTTCAGGATCTATCTATGATATAGAAAAACAGACTGAACGGACATGCAGAAAAACAACTGTTAGGGCACAGATATGTACTTATAAGTCAAGTTTTCATTCAGTAGGTTAGGGTTTGTAGCTCCTTGAGAAGCCATAGCGCAGCAGTCTGGAATGAATCTCCGCAGGATCCTCTCTCTCTCTCTCTCTCTCTCTCTCTCTCTCTCTCTCTATTTTCCTCCTTTCTCTCACTCATTCTCCTCTCTGGACTCTCTCAACTGATCCCAGATCAGTTGAAATAAGGATCAGATCAGATTTTGGGAACAGGTAGTTGATTTAAAGCCATAGTCATGCTAAATGTATATTTATAATGAATATTCCAGTCTTGTAAATTTAGCATCAGTGGGTCTTAAAATTTCCAAAAAGTTTCCAAAACTGTCCCTTGAACATCCCTGAAATATTCCAGTAAAATAACTGAAAATTAATGAGGCGATTCCCCACAGCTTTTAAAAGTTTTCAAATAATTATATTCTCCTAAAACAATCTAATGAATAGTCCAAAAATTTCTGAAATTTTTTGAAGATTGATAAAAAACGTCTGAAGCTTCAGATTGAAAATTTATGAAGGTTTCCAAAGGTTTCCGCAGACTTTTGATATTTTCCAAGAAAATTTCCAAATTTCTCTGATTGAAAGATCTTGAAATAAGAAAATGGCAAAGGGTTGAAAAAAAATCCTGTAATTACTGACAAAACTTTCTGACAAAAAAAATCATGTGAATATTTCAGCAATTATGATTTAAGATATTGATATCCTTGTATAGTTACTATATTTTCAAAAGAAAACTCCCCCCAAATATTGATAAAAACAATGACGAGAAAATTCCTTAAAAATTTCCCAAAATTTTCATACAAAATAGACGGATAAAAATTCCCAAAATATTCTGATAAATAGAAAGAAAATCCAAAGAAGCTTTACTAAACAAATCCCTTAGCTGAATCAACTAAAGTTTGTGTTTGTTGGTGGAACTCAAACATGAACTGTTAGTTAGGAGCAGGATTTTTTAAAAACCATTTCAGTTGTCAAAGTTACATAAACAAAGAAAAATTTAAGTAATTTATTAAGTTGTGCTGCTGGCAGATACACCGTTTTAATAAACATACTAGGGTCTTCAATAAAACCTTATGCAACTCTTGTAATGGAGCAGCAGTTCTCCACTGTAAAGATAAAATAGAAGTGAGACCATGTAAGCATTAACAATACTTAGGGTGCATTATTTATTTGTATTAAACTCAATATGTTTGAGACATGCAAAGTTAAAATGACTTATAGATGATAACTTTCCAACAAGAGTGTGAAGTAGTCATTAAACATCTGGATAGCAGGGGGAGCCATTTTCTTTTGATTTTCAGAAACTTCCTTTTTAATGGTTTCAAACAAAAAAACTTAAGTATGAATAAAAAAGAAAGCGAAAAGAGTTCTGACTCAAATGCATTCAGCCCTGTTGTTGAATCCTCAGCCTCCACACTGTGAAACAGCTGTGAACTGCTCCAAGTAAATGGCGGAAAGACGGCACATGTGAAGTAAATGAGCGTGCTTGTCTTGTCTTTGTTCCCACTTCACAGTGTTTCTCAAGACGTAGGCCGAGAACAGTTTGATCATAGTAACCATACTTCCTCTTTTGTGGCATGTTGCTATGGCAAGACTTCCCTTCCAGGCAGGAAGTGACAGGAAGACCCAAGTGATGACTTTGAGTATGTGGTTTGTGTGCAGGGTGTATGAAGAGTGTATATCATGTTTGGGTGGAGCATTTTACTCAGTCCTCTGACAGTGTGCACATTCCACTAAGACTTGAGCTCGTTGTCTGGTCTTTGGGCCACCATGGCAAAGAACGGTAACGCTCTGGGGATTCCTGTCGGCCACATGGTGAGTTCTGATTTAGCTGTTTGCTTCTGCATTTAAAATGTTTTAAGAAAGCAGCAGTGATATTTAGAGATCAAGCATAAATGTTCATGAAGATTTGGGCTGCTTGTTTAAAGTGGCTCAAACTTAAGCAGTGACTTTCAGGTTAGACTATCCGAAGTCTCTTAAAGCAGTTTCTTATGATGGCTTGTATTGTCTGTCAGTAGTGCCAGGACCTACCAGGCCGTGTGGCTACAGTTGGCTGCTATTGAAAACAGAATGGGCCTCACTGAGTCTGACCAAGCCATGCCTCTTTGCCAGTCTGTTATGAGTCGGCAGAGCTGGCTTTGGTTCCTACTCCGAGACATTTTTAGAGCGTTTTCTTGGATGATCTCAGCCCTGCTATAGAAATGAAGGTATACATAAATGTGGTTTCAACGGAAAAGTTGCCCATTTTTTTCAATGACAGGAAATGTCACTAGAACCTTCCCTTCAGCACTTTACATCGTTTGCTGTTGAAACATTTTTTGTCTGATGATGATAAATTGTTTCTTTTCGTAACAGTTTTGTAAAAAATGTAGAAGAGTGTTCTGACTAGTCTGTTGGTACTGACATGCTGTGTTTTTGAGTCTGAGCAGTGAAGCAAAAAAAAAGGGAAGGGGTGGGGCCCCAGCTGAACTTGCACCTGCAGAAACAGCCGCCCCATGTCATCCTTATATGGGCAAAGTTTATCAATGGCCAAGAGCTGTGACTGTAAAAAGTTAACAAGGAAACTTTCTAGGGAAAAAAAACCATGGGACAGATTTTTTTGCTCTTGTTACTTGTCATTTTTAACTAATCTTGGTAGGGGGTCCGGTTTGCACTCTCCTTGAACTTCGACCAAATTTTGAGAAGGCTGAAATGAAAAGTGTGTTGTTATTTGATTTATGCTTTTTTTCTTAGTAATGAGTGTCCTTATTAATTCAAAATCAACTAAATAATTGGTCAACAGACTGAAAATTGTATCAAATAGAGTGAAAGAGAATGCTGGGGGCCCAGTATTTGTATGCTTCATGCTTTTAGGGGGTCCTGTCCTTGTAGAAGTCGGAGAGAAAGAGGATGAGGAGAAGAAAGCAGGGACAGAGAGCAAGAAAATGAGGATGCCAGAAGAGAGGAAAGCAGGAAAAATCCAGTTTTTTAAAGGTTTTGAGAGGAGTGGAGCACCAAAGATGGAAATGAATAAGTACATGTGTATTATTGTAAGCATTTGGGGGAGCAGATGGCCTAGTAGTTTAAGGTGTGCCCCATGTATTCGGGCGGCCCTGGTTCAAATCCTCCCTGTGACCCTTTCCTGCGTGTCTTTCCCCACTCTCTTGTCCGTACTTACATCTCTATCCACTGTCCTCCTCTATCGAACAAAGGCACGAAAAGCCCAAAACAAATCTTCAAAAAGATATTAGAAGCATTTTACTAATGTGGGGTTTGAAAGCTAAAATTGTATATTTTCTCAAACTTTGGGAATTTGCTAATAAACACAAACTAATGTGAAGGAAATAAAACAACTAAATCTAACCATAGTAAAAATATTGCCCATTAATACAGGGAAATTTTTCAAAAATACACTAAAATGCATTCATTTTTGAAACAACACAACATTTTTGCTTGGCTGGTCAGCTAATGGGGACCCCGTTTTAATATTCTTTCTAGGGGCCCAAAATCCCTAGCTACGCCTCTGTCTAAAAGTATCAGAGCACTGAAAATGTCATCCTTTTGTTAGTTTCCATCCAGTGTGTACATTCTGCAGATTTTTCTCTGCAAGTGCACCATTCATTAGCTACTTTCTTGAAGCTTTTTTTTTAAGTCTGTGGATTACATGCCATTCTTCCCTCAACTTCATTCAAAATGGATTTGTTAAACTAACTAATGCTTATTCTGAAATGCTGACACCTGCATTGCAGGGAAACATAATGGCTGTCTCCACTGGTTTGAAGACAGGCTGTAGGTATTTTTGGTAGTCTGTAACTATCAAAGTGCTTGAAGAGGGGGAAAAAAAAGAATGTTTGAGCTCTGAAAGCTGAATGAGAGTCTATGTCGACTGTGTCAAAACCACTTCCTGTGAGGACAGACTTGACTGATTTTGTTTTACTGTTACAAAAAGAAAAACACATGCAGCTGGTGTTTGCATTTCACTTCCTTTTAAGCCTATGAACATTTAATTGTTCAATATGTACAATTTCTTCACTGAAATGTCAACATTAATTCAATAGCGACTACTTTATATGTATGTTTAAGAAGAGAACTTGCATTTCCTGAAATATGTCCAACAGTTTTTAAAGCCAGAGAAATTCTTAATTTTTGTAGTTGAAAGGGAACATTATCTGGCATGGCTGCCACCATGACAGATACTACATATTTGTCATGGTAACAATGAATGTTTCACAAAAAAGAGCTATACAGGAAACTCAAACTGCTGCTAGAAGCTTCCATGCTGTTGCTTTATGTCATTCATGTTTTTAGCTGCCAACTCGTGTTTGACCATGATTATTTTCTACCATCGGCTGTGTGTTCATCACCCATGCCCCGCCCATAGTAGTATAGCCTGATTAAATCTGTCTTGTTCATTTATTTATCATAATAAGATGAAATATGATGCATTTTTTAAATGGAAATTATTTCTATTTTCAGATTTGTATGGTGCAGTGGGGGGTGAGGGATTTAGGGTCGGTGCCCCAGTGCCCAGGGCATGGGGAGAAGGGCACACCATGTTTATGTAATTGTTTTCCATTCTCAAAATATGTACTTGGATTCTGGGAAACTATCAATAAAGAGACTTTTAATAAAAAAAAAAAATCTGTCTAAAGCACACTGGCGCTGTCTGATGTGCATTTAATGGCCCTGGTTATTTTCTTTGAACAAACCCACAGTGGTGGCAGACAAGGACCTTTGTATGAACTATTCATAAGTGTTTTAGCATGATTTTAGTTATTCTGTGCACATATTGTCTTTAACAACCTCAGAGCAGATGGAGCCTTGTGACCACTCCAAAATCTCTGGTACCCACCTCCCCCAAGGGGGTCCTTGGCCCCAGGCTGGGAACCAAGGGTTTACAGTTTAGTAAATACATCTTGTGGAGTGCAGGTTTTATTCAACAGAGTCCTCAATTCAAAATGAGAAGCAAGCAGCAGAAGTGGGCGAGCTGAGCTGCACGTCTCTGCAAGTTGTTTTCTGTTACTGTTTTGATTAAGAGCCCTCAGGCAGTAGAATTTACAGACTGTGTTTAAGTACATATTAAAACCCTTTGTATTTGTGCTACTTTTGCTGTGATACTTGAAAAATAAGCTTTTTTTTTTTTAATTTACTTTTAGGCCTCAACGTTTTCAAATCACAGTTGTTGTTCTGAGTTTTACTTGTGATTGCAATGTTAAAAACTTCACTGAAAATATTTTTCTTTGCTGTCTTAATACAGTAAAGTTAAAGCTTACTTTGTTTTCCACCATATAAACGATCCAGGAGTGCCCCTGTCCTCCATGCCAGTACTGTGTTTTCTAATAACCAGATTCCATAGTTGTTCCCTACCTCATCTCTCTCCCTCTCTCTCTCTCTCTTCACAGATTCAGGCAGTGTCAGATGGAGGTAAGCCTGAAAGTGAACATGCACACCTCACCTTTCTACAAACTAAAGCATGTCTGCGCTTGTCATAAGGAAAGATCTTAGTCTCATTCTTTGCTCTGCTTTTCTGATAAACGGGCATGTTTGTGTCTGGATGTGTTGTAGAGCTGAACATGTCTGCGCGGGGCTGCGGAGGCAGCAGCTCCAGTCTTCCAGGGACGCCGTACGGAGAGGCCGGTCCAGCCAACAGTGTGATGAGCTGGGCCGTGTCTTTTGAGAAGCTGCTTGAGGACCCCTGTGGAGTCCGACACTTCACGGTAAAGTCACATTTAATTGTTTTTGTGTTAATATTCAGTCTCTGTGAGTTTAGTGATTAAGATTATAAAGTATTGAAACTTTTAAAAGAAAGACAAATATTCAGTTTAACTCAATTTTGAACTAAAAGCTCCAGCAATCTCTAACTGTAGAAATATGTTGGCAAGGTTTAGGAACCACACTTGTGCCAAGTTATTTTTACAATTTAAGGAGTTTGCTTAATTTCTACAAGAATTGAAGAAGAATTGTGTGTTCTTTTCCACAGGCCTTTTTGAGGTCTGAAGTGAGTGCAGAAAACATTTTATTCTGGCAAGACTGTGAAAAGTTTCGAAAGATCCCATCCACCTCTTTGGATGAGGTAAGATGACAAGTTTAACCTCTGTACTCAGTGAATCATCTTTCCTGAACCATGTAATTAATCACACTGTTAACAGTCTAACACACTAGAGATGTTTTTATTTTGTGACTATATTCCTCCATGTTAGTGTCTAGCTGTACAGCTCCTAACTGATTTGAACCTTTTTTGGAAGAGAAATGGCTTTATTGATCAAAAAATGGTTACACGGGGTTGTGTAGTGGTGACACAGTCCCAGAGTTCCTGCTGCTGCTCACCAGGGAAAAGAATGGGCCTTTTGTGACTTATTGATTGTATGTCTCATAGTGTAGATACCTGGGAAAGGTCAATATCATAATCCTTTGACAGTCATCGTCTATCACCTTCTGATAGATGGTCTTTTCAAAGGTAGATCCCCACAATTCCACACAGTAAGATTTGTAAGGAATGATAAGTGATAAATAGATTACATGTATGGCCTTATAATCGACTGTAATAGCTTTCCAGATTTATACAGGATTGCTGCTGACTTGGAAATTTTTCCTTTAATATGATCAGTATGCTGTTTCCATGTTAATCTATGGTCAGAATCTAGTCTCATAAACTCTTTCAGTGTCAACATTTTATTTATTTATAAAGTTTATTTGATAGGGACAATGCAAATTACATAGTAGGTTAGGTAGGTTTGAGATTTTCCATCTGCCTTTCAACACTATGCAAGTTCTTTGAAATTCTTACTGGAACTAAATAGATTTGTATCATCTGCAAATATAAAATATTAAAAATAACCAGTAACTAGAAAAGCACTCGGAGAGCGCAGACCTCCGTCATTAGCCCTATCTCCCAATAGTACAGAATCCTTGAAAAAGTTCCTGGATCCAGACAGTGAACCGATCACTCCCAAAATCGAATCAGTTCTTCCTCATGCCATTTCTGACATTTCCTAAAAGTTTCATCCAAATCCGTCCACAACTTTTTGAGTTATGTTGCTAACAAACTAAGTAACAAACAGACTAACTAACGAACAAACCCACTGGATCACATAACCTCCTTGGCGGATGGAACAATGCAAATATGGTTGATATAAAGTATGAACAGTTTTGGCCCTATCACTGAACTCAGGGGTACTCAGGTAATCCTCTTAAATCCTGATATCATTAATTGGTACACATTCCTGAACAATTCCTCATAACCCATACATCTTGAACTTTCTCAATTTTTTTTCCTGAATAATAGTATCAGAAACCCTCTGCAGGTTGATATGGTCAATTTATTTTGCTTAATTTTCCTACACTACGTAAGCAGTGGTTCCTATTTTCCTATTCTATCCTATTCTTACAAATGAACATATTCAGTTGTTTTACAAATGACTTTTCTAAAAGTGTTGAAAATTGCACAAGTAGGGAAACTGGAAACTGGTTCATAGTTTCCATGTGATTCTTTTCTCCATTTTTGAAAACTGAATTTACCTATGCTGACTTCATGGTATTGAGAAAGACTCCCATTTGGAAAGATGGATTACATATGTAGGTCAGAGGTCTAACAATAAAATCAGTAACCTCTTTTCCATGTCAATGGAGTTTCTGCCAACCCATCTTTTATTTTTCTGTTTTCTTAATTTCAACTATTTGTTTACTGTTGATTTTTCTTATATTACAAGCCCATTACAGACCTTTTGCCATCCATAGTTTTTTCATTAATTTTTCCTGTACTTTTTGATAGGACAATATTATATACTTTCAAGAATGTGAACTAAAATTGATTGTATGCTAGATTTGGATCATCAACATACACCTCATCATGATTTTAATTTCTAAGATCAGTCTTAAGGTTTTATTTTGCTCTGGTGGTCTTTATCTCATTAGTTTGGTCCTGTGTTACCAATAGAGAACCTCCCTCCATCTGTGGTCTACAAGATAACGGCAGCCTCATTACCAAATCAGCAATATGAGCCTGCAAAATCAACCGATTTTCTTGTGGTTTATTTGCGGTTTACAGGGGTTAATTTTGTTGAAATCACAACATCATGATGCAGATTTGTAAAAAGTAAGCATACTAACTTTGTCAGGCCTGTCCTCAAAGAAAAAAAAACAACTTTTGGTAACTGCAGGTTGAATCAATGATTTCTGAATCATTTCAAGCTGCCACAAATCAAAACGCTCATTGTTTAATCACCAAGCAATCATTGTCTTTCATCAGCTGATAATGTCTTTATAACTCTGGGGAGAAAGGCAGTTATTTCTTCAGCTCCAGTGAAGCCAGTGGTGAGGATTAGATGACTTTCTTTAACCAGACATTTGTTCATAATGATAATAAGTCATTGATCGCTGCTGCGTTTCCCAGATAAGTGGAAGAAGATGGATGGATGGTTGGATGATTGCTGCAGATGGTAGTTAAGAATTTAATTGGGACAAATAGTTGTTTTGCTGTCTACTTGGACCATTTTAAGTCTATATAGCAAGAACTTCACATGTAATCCAGAGCATATCCCATGTTTACAATCCAGACCTCCTAGTAAAGATTCTGTATTTCTAGTATGTAGGATCTTCAGAGATTAGGGTCTGATTGATTTCTTCTTTCTTCTAGTCTGATTAGTGCATGAACAACGAACGTTCACTTCATAGTCTAAATGGACTTGTTGTTTTCAGCTGAAGGCCGCAGCTCGCTCTATCTATGACACCTACCTGTCCGACAGCGCTCCCTACTCAGTCAACATTGATGACACTGCCAAGACAGGGGAGAAGGACCTGGAGCAGCCCACTCCTGACATGTTTAACAAGGCTCAAACTCAGGTCTAAGGGCACCCACACCCCCTATCTTAGCCTAAAAATACAGTGTACCATTGTCTGTGCCTCGGCTCACTGTACCTGCTTTGTGACAGATATTTAAACTGATGAAGATGGACTCCTACAGGCGCTTTGTGCGCTCTCCTCTCTACCAGAGTTGCACCTTGGCAAGCGTGGAAGGTAAACTTCTACCTCAGCTCTCTAACGAGCCTGTACGCATGGGATCCTGGGAGGATGTAGCCACCAGAAGCCCCTTGTTTGGTGACAAAAAGGTGGAGTATGAATAGACTATTAAGAAGACTGAGTGGCAGGGAAGGACAACAAAAGTGTAAGTGATTTGTGTTTTAATGCTTTCTTTCATGTTTGAAACAGAAAAACATGCCAGACTCAAGTAGCTTGTCGGGTGGAAAGAGTGCCTCGGAGAAACAGCGTCAGAAAAGAGGATCCTGGGGAGGTAATGTCTGGTAGATGCAGAGCTTGTGATCTAAGTTGTGTTTTCATTTACATCCTGTGACTTTATATTCCCTGGCCCTTTTCTTTCTCCTTTTTCCTGTCAATAACAACAGACTCATCCAACATCCGTGGTTTAGTTCCCAAGACAGACTCCCATCTGTCAGTGAAGTCGAACAGCAGTGTGGAGCTCAGCTCCCTCTACAGGCAGATGGAGGTCAGTACATTTCTCACAGTAAGGTTTGTAACTAGGGAGAAATTAATGTTTCTCTCCAAATTTAAGGATGCTACTCCACATTTTTACAATCTGTCCACTCAAACAAGAAAGTATCAAACTTTCAGTACCAAATTGTGTCAAAGTATCAAATATGAACAAACATCTTCTGAACCTGTTGTGCAAGAAAGGAATATCCATCAGCACAAACCCCACATGAATAATACTGTCTACCAGTCAGTGTAGTTCTGCACTGATGATCTGCACAACTTTTGTACTTATAACAACAGTAGAGATCTTCATTTAAACAGCTACACCTCAATGTTAAATTTGTTTTATTCCTACTTGACAGATTCCTTGTCATGTATAGTAATTTCCACCCCCACATGTCCATACAAGTAGCCTAGCTACTGTGTTATCTTGAAATTTCTATATCTATTTTAGGAGAAAAGTTATCATTTCCCCTGACAGTAAAGGACTTTTGAATCGAACTGAATTGTCTTAAGTCATAATCGAGTACAGACTCGTGAATGTCAAAGGAAATCCAAGAGATGCCAAATCTGGCAGATGGAATAAAATCTGTCTTAAAGTTACAGACTTTGTTATTTTGAAGAATATTATTATAAATGTCATTTCAAGTTTGTTTCTCTCTCTTTTGCCTTTTGAGCAGAATGGCCGATCGAGTCCACGGTCCCCAGATCAGGGTGGTGGAGGCGGGGGTCGGATAGGAGTGGAGGGGGGCTACTGTTGTGTATACCTACCTGATGGTAGTGCCTCCCTGGCTCCCACACCTAATGGCCAGCCCATTAAAGACATGCTGGCCAGCCTGTGTGAGAAGAGAGGCTTCCCACTGAAAGACGTCATCATCTACCTTCAAGGCAAAGACAAGGTTACCTTCTCCGTCCGTAGTGCCTTTGTCTAAAGCTTTTAAAATATTTAATCTGTAGCAAACTGTAAAGTTGTTTTGCAACAAGTGTTGTGAAAAGATGACTAACCCATTCTGTTATAACATCCTCTGGACCTCTCCCTCCCTTTTTCTGGTTTCTGAAACTTATTTTGACATGTCCTCAGACAATGCTGACATCTCTGATGCCAGATCTGAATTCATCTCAGTCTGATGTCCGGTTTCTCGCTTCTCTCTAAAGCAACCATTATCACTGGACCAGGACTGCTCTGTACTGAGGGATCAGCAAGTCACTTTAGAGCTCAGGGTGACGTTTGCGTGAGTTTATTTCCTTTTTCTCACCTTTCACACTCTTAGCTACACCACAGCGGGCTGCTTACAGTCATTTAAGAGGGAAGTCCTTGTGTTAACATCAGACCAGCTGTTTCTATTAAATAATCAGTTGGGTTGCGAAATGTTAAACTTAAAATTTCCTGCTTGAATTTCATTAATTGCAGATTTTTTGGTAAAACATTCTTTTAAATGATGCTGCTCTGCTGTTCATTTGGCTAACATTATTTTTTTTGAGGTTATAGATTTAAAAATGAAAAATCTGTACTCATGGGCTGGATTTTATGTGTTGAAAGTGTTCTGGTTTCCATTTGAAGAACATGTATCAGTGTTTCCACTACCATTATATCAGGGGACCCCACAGGGTTTTTTCGGGAGAAATGAAGTGCTTTGTATGTTTTCAACACAGTGTACAGGAGAGCCAATACAGTTTCTCTGCCCATTTTTACATTAAACTCATTACACTACATGGATAAAATGTTCCCATTTAGAGCCATTATGCCCCGGGGCTCTATGAGCTTGTAATAATCACAGGAGCAACTTTCACAAGAAATCACTGGAGGGTAATGTCATCACTATAGCCAAGCACTTCATATGGCCCAACTTAAAAAAAAATCCCCAAATATTCCTTTAAGATTCCTCAACAACCTGCAACAAATGCATCAGAAGTGATCGATTCAGAATTTGTTTTCTTCTCCTCCTTATGTGAATAGACAAAGCTAGCAGGCTCATATGACTGAAGTGAGGCAGAGTGAACGCTCATTTTAACTTCCTGTTCACTTTTGAATTAAGATTCACAATAAACAGACAAGCAGGTGCTACTTTGGGGCATGTGACACAGAAATGATGGTGAATATTGCACAGGAAAGGAGGTCTTGGCCTGAAGTTGTTGAACGCTCACCCCTGGCTTCTCTAGAAGTACTGAGAAATATGCATCTGTTCTCAGAGGCATGCTGACAGAGATAGATGTGGTTTGCAGAAGGGTTCTGAGGTTGTAATTTGTGGTAGCTTTGTGGAGAGGTCATGCTAATGCATTTCTGTTTCAGGCTGGAGATTGCCTTCACTGGTAAGACGGTGGGGATCATGGTAAAGTCTAGTAAGATGCTGCAGGACGCTCTCTCAGTTGTCCTGCAGAAACATCATCTCAAGATACAAGAGGCTGTTGTTACTATGGTCAGTGATTGTCTATTTAAAATTACTATTTTTTTGTTGTTGTGAATAAATTTATTTAACTACTTGTTGATTGTCTCTGAAACCTTGAAATGTTTGTAATGACATTTATTAGTCTTAGTATTATTTATAATGATAATAACAATATTAATGTTAAAAAGATGATTCAAATGACAGAAGGAGGCTTTATTTAGAACATACAAAGACAACATGATTACTTTTGCTCAGTCTGAACTTAAGTGTATTATCTTGACCATATCAAACATTCAAAACATCAAGCTAAAAAACATCTAAAAACAACATTTAAATACAGCTGCACCCAAAGTACAGAAAAAGGATAGAAAAAAAATGACATAAAATTATTAATATAATTAATCTTAAAAAAAACATCGATATCATAGGTGTCATATAAGAAAAAAAAAATTAAAAGCAGCTATTCCAACCAAAAAAGCTTCATGTCTTATTTTTGTTTGTTTGTTTCAGGTTGGAAGTGATGAGCCTGTGAGCATGAGCAGCTCTGTGTTCAAACTTGCTAACAAGACTCTACGACTTGATAAATCCAAAGGTTAGGAGGCTTGACCTTTTTAAAACTCATTATTTCACTCCAGTGTGGAGCAGAGAAAACCTTGTTTACAACATTTAATATAATGTCCCTGCTTATCTTGGCCATTGAGTAGCTGGTAATTGTTAAATCAAATCAGATGAGACACATTTGCCACTGCTCCTTCCTCTGCTAACTGACATTAAATACATGGTCTGTCCTCCTCTTCATCTTCTCTTGGGCTTTGCCCTCTTATTCATGTGAGTGTTTGCATAATGGGTGTTTTTTTCAGACACTATTTGCCCTTACTTGGTCTTAGCTCTAAGCAAAGGAGAAGTCATTCACTGTCGCATTAGTGCCCTGTTTTTGTGTCACTGTGTGCTTCTTCCTATTTTCTGTTCCTAAATCCTTTGTGTCTCTTTTTGAGCCTCTAAACAAATGTGGCTGTGCCCCAGGAGGACATATTTAATTCTTGGCAGAGATGGATTTTTTAGTGTCATTAGCAGTTCACTTACTCTTTGTTTAGTGGTACAAACTGATTTGTGTTCATGTTTGTTTTTATTCCCAGGAAAAGACAGAACCGGCGGTTCAACGACAGCAACACAGGTGAGACATTGTTGGTCAGGAGAAGTGCAAAATCATTTTATCTTCCAAGAAAGGCTTTCAGGTGTGTTCTTTGGTCTTGTTTTAATAAAGAATGTGGCCCAGATGACAGCCATTGCAGTGTGCTTCCAGTAAAACTAAACTCTGCCTATAGGTACCACCTAATTCTCCTCAAATGGCGCTGATCGGTCAGGTCTGTTCTTAGTCTGGGTATATTTTTGTCTCAACACACTAGATGTGTTGCAATAAGGTTGCTGTTAAAGGGATACTTCAACATTTTGGCAAATTCGCCCATGGCCATAATTCCTATAGTCTTAGTAATAGGTCCGTTTCCTTTAGTTGTTGGTGCAAGCTGTTTCTAGATCTGGGGGGAACGTTAAACCAGCTGCATCGCAAATGCTATTTTAGCAGACGGAATTTTTGCTTTCCCTCATCAAACTCATTAAATACACAATCCAACAACTCCAAAACGCTCTTGTGGACAAATTGTGACCTGTACATTCACCAAGCTATGAAATAATCATGGAACATTACGAGACGGAGATGTTTAAAAGCTAAATGCAAAGCTGGAACTACACTCCAGACATGGCTGCTGCACTGTGTCACTCCGCCCAGTGGTTCACTCAAGAAATAGTTCAGAGTATTTGCTTCATATGTCATAATGTTACATAATTATACATTATTATTTTCATAGTGTGGTGAATGTGCTGATCCCTTTAACATGGGGAAACACTGAGATCTATACAGTATGTCTGAATTTTTGGATTTAGAGCATGAGAAAGTTGTTCACTTCTTTTCTGACTTGGTTTAATTTAGTCAGGGGTAAAAAATAGCAGCCCATTATGTCATCGGTTGCTAAGGGGAATTACCCTGTCCTTCTAACACTACAACGATATAAAATCACAGAGCAGTTCTTCTAAATACAGTCAGCTGTTAGCTGATGTCACTACCTTCGGTGAAAGTTAACAGCCAGCTACATGCTATGTTTTTGTTCATTGTGAGGTAAAGTTCCCAAATCTATCAGCCATGGTGGCCCACAGGTCAGTATCATAATGGAGAAATTTATACCAGAAGACAGTAAATTTAATCCCCATCTTCTGTCTCTCTGCCCTGGCATAGAGCCTGAGCCAGCTATGCCCTGGCCATGGTTCACTGTAAGGTTGGGGGCAGACTAATTGCTGGAGTGCTTGTCTATTTTTCACTTGAACCAGATGCAGCAGGAACAAACATATTACATGCTTCCTCCAGCCTTTGGGACCTTGAAGAGGCCCAGAATCCACGTTGCTTGAAGTCCAGTGTGAAGTTTCCACAGTCAGTGATGATTTGGGCTGCCATGGCATCTGCTGGTGTTGGTCCACTGTGTTTTCTGAAGTCCACAGTCAACACAGCCATCTACCAGGACATTGTAGATCACTTCATACTTCCTTCTGCTGACAAGCTTTATGGAGATGCTGATTCATTTTCCAGCAGGACTTGGCACCTGCCCACACTGCCAAAGGTACCAAAAGCTGGTTCAGTGACCATGGTGTTACTGTGCTTGACTGGTCAGCAAACTGGCCTGACCTGAACCCAACAGAGAATCTATGGGTTATTGTCAAGAAGAAGATGAGAGACACCAGACCCAACAATGCAGATGACCTGAAGGCTATCAAAGCAACCTTTCAAGAACATTTCAAGAAATAAAGGCTTGAAATATTTCACTCTATGTGTTTTGAGTCTATATGAGTTTCACTTTCAGAAAAGAGTGACAAAAAATATTGAACTTTTTCATGATATTCTAATTTTTTGAGATGTACTAGTATTTCAATCCCTCCTCTGTCAGCATTGCAGTGCTAAGTTAAGTAAAGTATCCGGTGATGGACACTTTCTGTTTTTGCCTAGTCTGTCACAATAAAAGCCTCCAGTGCTAATCACCATTGTAGACTTTTATTTTAAAGAGCAGCATCAGGATGGATTAACGATGGACATAGAAACAGCTGTTTGGGAGTGAAGCAGAAGGATTTAGAGATTCCCCTGTTGACTGGCCTCAGTATATGTCATAAACCCCACCTCCTCCATGTCAACAGGCTGGGCATGGGTCAATCTTTAAAACCTGAATACTTTTCTGTCATTAAAGTTGAATGTTATGCTGATTTATGTCCACAGCCTTAACTCAGAAAGGTCGACCAAACACGGTTCACAGTTCTGTGTACAAATGCGGCTCCTTTGAGTGTGTGATTTGCAAAATATTTGAGTAAAGACAAGAGAGCGGTATCAAAATCTAACAATACAGTCAAGAACTTTCTGTAACCTTCTGCTCTAGACCTCAAGAATATGAATTATTCTAAGAAAGTGAGCTTGTTTTCTCCTGATGAATGATCTTATTGTTTAAGATATTTGTTGTTTTCTTAAACTTGCTTTACAAATTACTGTCTTCTCCTGTTACAAATGCTTAATTTTTGATGTAAGAATGCAGTTATGGCTGTCACATCGATGTACTTTCTTCAAAAATGAGTTTATATAAGAGAACAAAAGCTTTTGGTTATCACAAGGATTTTATGAATTTTGTAATCTTAAGTCCAAATTCATCATTAATGAGAGTATTATTTTGGACACAGCCTTCTTTGTAAGTAATTTTCATTCAGTGCAAGTACTGTTTATAGTATGCCACAATTACATAAAGTAATTTAATTGTTTTAGATGGTAGTTTTCACAAAGTTAAACATCTAAATAAAACAGCAAACAGTAGAATCAGACCATACAGATTATTTGTGTGATTAAAGGTGCATTTCTCGTGACATTTAACAGAGCTTGTATTCAGAAAGGATTTAAAACTTGTGATGTGTCATTTTTTTGCACTGATGACGCAACAATCTGTTTCTTTTCCAGTCTGGAGGAGGGAGTGCAGGAGGTCCGGAGATTTGGTCATCAGCACAGATGGACAGAGCCAAGAGTCAGCCCAGACCCAGTAAGAACCGCGACATGGATGGTAGGACATGTTATCTAGCAGGGTTGGGCTATAATGCAACATATATGAGAGGGTTTTTTTTTTTCTATAAAAGAATTTGTTTTTAAATTATATTATAACATTAAACATGGAAGCTTGTTTTGCACAGTTGCTTGAACAGACACCTGTGTAGGGAAGCTAAAGCCCTCTACACATTGGCTGTAGGTTTGAATCTCAATCCTGGCGCCATTTGGTGCATGTTTTTCCTTCCATCCATCCATTTTCTATACTGCCTATCCCGTTTGGGGAGGGGCTGGAGCCTATCCCAGCTGTCATTGGGTGAGAGGTGGGGTACACCCTGGACTGGTTGCCAGTCAATTGCAGGGCTGACTTATAGAGACAGACAACTAGGCACACTCACATTCACACCTACAGCCAATTTAGGGTGATCAATTAACCTAAGCAGCATGTTTTTGGTGGTGGGCGGAAGCCGGAGTACCCGGAGAGAACCAATGCGTGCACGGAGAAATCATGTAAACTCTGCACAAAAAGGCCCTGACCGGGAAGTGAACCAGGGACCTTCTTGCTGTGAGGCAACAGTGCTAACTCCTGCACCGCCGGGCAGCCCGCACATTTTTCCATTCTCCCTGTACACACTGTCTATCTTCAGCTGTCTTGTTTAATAAAGGGTAAAAGCCCCCAAAACAATTAATAAAAAAGTGAAATATTTGGGGTGCCTTATAACCTAGAGACTACCTCATGTATCCCATGCAAATACGAGGTATGGCTATTTAAAACAAGACTAATGCTGTAATACAATTTTTGAGCATAAAAATTCCTCAGTGTCTTTCCCCTTTAATCTCCTCCCTTTCTGCATCAACACACCGCTGCATTCAGGTCTTCAACTGATCAAAGCGGTGCAGTGGGTCTTCTTCAGACAGTTGTCTCAGAACCTCTGTTGTTTTTCCTTAACTTCTGACACAGACTCTAAACCAGTGGTTCCAAACCTTTTTTGTCTTGTGTACCCCCTGAGCCTTTTTGTCATACCATGAGTACCCCATCACTCATACGTGTTGATGATTCTCCAAAAGTAGAACGTAACACAACTTATTTTTGAATGAAAATAATTTTATTTCATCTCCTTAATTTGAACATTTGATTTTCAGGCGTTTTCTTCATTTTAACTCAAATAAAACATAAAAATAAATAATATGTTGCCTTGAAAATAAGTAATATAAATAAATAAATAAGAAATCAAAATAAATGATAAACCTGCCTTTGTTATATATAACTCTTAGAACATTTACCACAAAACATGGAGCTCCTTTGAATAAGTCTCCTTTAAATAGGCATTTAAAATTTAAAAATCAGGAAAAAAACACTTAACAAGAATAACATTCAGACTCACTATAGCAGTTTTACTTTCTTTTCATCAGTCATCTGAGCTTTAATGAGACACTTGAGCTTGCTTGTCTTTCATAAGATTTGATAGTTCTGGGGGCAGTGTGGAAACAGCTGTTATCAGGCAGTTCTCCACATCCAGTCTGTTCCTCTGCTTGGTTTTGATCTGTGTCAAAGCTGAGAAGGTCACCTCACACATATAAGTAGAACCAAAAGGCAAAAGTTCAATCAGTGCATGTTTTCTGAGTTCAGGATACTCTTTCTCCACATCACACCAAAACTCAGTCAATGTCTTTTCAGCATGTGCCATTTGCAGCCCCCGGTCAGATGATAAATCCATTAGATGCTCCTGCAGCCTTGCAGGAAGGTTGTAGCGGATCTCACTCGCAATAAATGGGTTCCACAACCAATCCAGTCTTTCTGACATTTCCTCAATGTCCTGAAAATACTGTCTGAAATCAGTGCAGAGTTTGGACAGATGTTCTTGCACCAGTTTGACCACTGGACCCCTGGCAACATCAGTGGTGGCAAGATGGGCATCGAGTAGTGGGAAACAGCCGACAATGTGTTTCACACATCCATCTGGAAAAGCTTCAACAGGAAACGTTTGAGAAAAGGCAGAGGCTTTGAAAATAACTCAGAGTGTGATTGGATAAACGTTCTGTCTGTCACATCTCTACGGGCCAACAAGAGCAACAAAACATGTAACGTAGCAGCTTTTGAGTTGCATATGTGCAGCTACCAAAGAATAACGCAAAACATGGCGACTATAGACATCTAAGTACTCGACTTTTGTCGTTTTTTAATAGAAAACAACTCACTGCTGTTGTTTGTTCTTTTTTTAATGAAGGATTGTAGTCAATTTCTGATAAAACTGGTGCTTTAGCAGCATCCACGCTAAGCTCGTCCGCCATAATTGCACCGGCCCCTTGCTGCTGCTTGTTTACGTCACAACTTTGCCGTGCCTGAAAGTACTGCCCCTTGTTGCTGATTGGTCCTGTCACTTTCTAACTGGGCCTAAACGATTCAGACAGGAGCTAAACAAGATGGATTCGCCAGTGAAAAACAAGGAAACAGGCGTATCCATCTGCTTTGCAAGGTTAGTCATGGGCAAATTTGCCAAAATGTTGAAGTATCCCTTTAAGGCACAAGTACTTGGCAATACTCTTAAGTTCTTAAAATGACTCTATTAATGTGTTGACTCATCCTTCCCTTTCTAATGATGAAAAACTTAAATTATAATGTAAAATATCAGGTACAGTTGCATGTTTTAGGAGTACGAGCTTGAGTACTAGCTTGGAATTGGCTGATACAGGATGCCAATATTAGTTTGTCACACCCATATTGAATTTCTAGCTTGAATGTGCAGTATAAAATCAACGATCACTTTATTAGGTACACCTGTTCAACTGAGTAGCTAATCAGCCAATCACATGACAGCAATCAGTGCATTTAGGCATGTAGACATGGCCAAAGGGATCTATAGAAGTTTAAAATGAGCATGAAAATGGGGAAGAATGTGATTTAAGGGACTGAACGTGTCAGGCAGACTGGTGTGAGTATTTTACAAACTACTGATCTCCTGGGATTTTCACACACAAGCATTTCTAGGGTTTAAAGTGAGTGGTCTGAAAAAGAGAAAATATCCAGTGAGTGGCATTTTTCTGAGCTAAAACCTTGTTGATGGCAGAGACCACAGTGGGTGTCATTCCTGTCAGTTAAGAACAGGACACTGAGGCTGCAATTCACAGAGCCCCAACAAAATTGGGCAATAGAAGATTTGAAAATCATTGCCTGGTCTGATGAGTCTCCATTTCTGCTCTGACACCTGAATAATGGGGCCAGTACTTGGCATTAACAACATGACAGCCTTTCAGACTAACAACAATCACGGCACGTTCAAGTCATCTTTCTTACCCAATCTCATGCTCATTTTTAGCCTCAGTCTATATGCTTGAGTGCATTGTTTGCTACCATGTGATTAGTTGATTATGTGTGTTTGTATTTGGGAAGTTAAGCATTTATAATTGATCAGTGAGTGTGTGTTCTATTTAAAACGTTGCATCAAAATAGGGCTTGGCGATATGACCTAAAATTTATATCCCTATATATATTTTTGCTATATCCCAAATCACGATATATATCGCAATACCTTGAAATGTCCTCTAAGTGGCTATATAATGTTTAATTCAGCCCATAATGACACTAGTTTGGTGATTAAAATAGATTGTTCTATTGGATTTTAAATAAAATTGTATGCAGAAAGGGTAAAAATCAATATAAAGTCAAATTTAACACACTGTTTTATTTTGAAAAGGACTTCATTCAAACTTTTACTAATAAATCAAACATACTTAAATCGTGAAATACTCTTTCTTTTACAGTATATGGAAGGTTCTGAAACTTTTTCTGTATTATGTTTACTATTGCTGATAATAAAATAATCATTTTACTCATTAAGGGTGAAGCAAACCTACACAAAACTCACCAATCCTGCATGCAGCCGATGCCTAAAGCCCTGCATTGTAGTCCACCATTCAGGCTCACAGCTTGATTACATTAGCCCGTTCTCTGTGCTGATGAACGCTGGAGCAGTTTCTGAAAAGTTACCTGAGAGGGTCTTTAGACCTTATTCAAGAAGCTGTCCTGTGTGACCATGGGGAAAAAGCTTGTTTGGAGGCACGAACATTTTAACTCCTCGTTGTCAGTATTTTGAACTGTAAGGCTGAGATAAGGCTCCGTAGTCGTGGAGAATTGGACCATATTTGTCCGCTGCTGGGTCGTCTGGGTCGTCACGCCCAGGCAAAACACATATTCTGGGTTGAGTGTCTTTATGGGGTTTTTAAATCCTGGCTTTTCAACAACACTAGCGACTTGTTTGTTACTGCCGCTGTTATCTCCGCATCATCTTGCGGCATATTTTAACGATTACTGCATGAGTTCGACCTCTTCCTTTTTAAAGCTGAACCCCTGGTAGATGACAGATCCAGCGCTGTTTCTCGTTGTCCGTCTCTGAACACAGATAACTAGCCGCTAACTCGCCACGCTGCTCTGTTTACCTCCTTCTTCTCCCCTGCTTCTCTCTCCTTCGCTGATTCAAAAACGCGCATGTGTGGAATAGAGTTTTCTGGATGGGCGGGGGAGTGAGCTCTCTGCTGTGAGAGATACATTTAGGGACAATGGGAGAAGCGAAACTCCAGCGAGAAATGCACGCTGACGGCTCAAAACTTCCACATAATTTATACTTGATGTTCGCGATATAGTCATTTTATACATTGTGCATGGCAAAAGCTGCGATACATTGAGTATACTCGATATATCACCCACCCCTACATCAAAATATTGCACCATTAAGACATTTTATCCGTATAGCCCAACCCTGGTATCTTTGCTAGGGTCTACAAGAGAGATTGAAATTGCATCCTTTCACTAATTAACATAAAATGTCAGTACTAGTTTGATGTTTTGTGTGCGTTAGGGCTTCTGGACATGCTGACAAGGGCTCAGTGCAGCCGGGTGGATGACCAGCGAGGCCTCTTGACCAAAGAGCAGCTGGAGGTCCCGCTGTTCCTGCAGCTTCCCTTAAATCAGGGACCGGACACAGCAGCAGACGAGCCTGGCACAACCTGCTCCTCCTCCGCAGACTCCAAAGAAGAAGATAAATCTATAACTTCTGGTGATGCAGTATCTGAATCCCCTGGTTCTGCTGTGTCTGAAGCAAAGGATGTCAAGGAAACAGAAGTTTGAAAGACTCTGGTGTGTGCAGTGGACACAAACATGATGAGAAGCCAAACATCTTGCAACGTCATGGGACTAATTATGTCAGATGACAGAAACTAATTTCTAAGAAAAAAATGGTCAAGCACTTTTTTATAATGGTTTACAAATAAGCTTTTTTTAGACTGCAGTGTGTGACCATCCCTGCTTCAGAATAATTGGACCCTTGAGGCAAATTATAAAGAAGAATGATGGCAAATTTTTCTAGTGTCACTTAAAACACTACAAATCTGACGGAAAAATGTTTGCTATGAATTGTTGAATAGACCTAAAACTGTTTAAAGAGATGTATTAGTGGAACATTTCATCCTGAAGCCAACATTTTTGCTTTAATACTCCCTGTCTGGAATATTTTTTTAGTATACAGTTATACGATTGCTCACAATCTAACTTTTTTCTTCACAGGACTGTCCAGGAGTGAGTTTCAAAGTGTTGCACATTTATTTTCTCTCTTTTACTTAGATGTGTTTAACTCCTTATTTTATTCTGTGTTGCTGTTTTTAAAAGGAATGCTTGTTGTGCTTAAAAATGTACTTGTTTGCTGTGAAGGCACTTTGGGAAAACGCTGGTCAAGTCCTGCTCTCCTGTCATGCCAGCCTACATCTCAGGGTCCACATCATGAATAAGTTATGTGATCTAAAAAAAAAACAAAACAGATTGAATCAGATGATGTGAGCATCATTAAAGTTTCCTGTGGTTAAATGATTTTCCTCCTGTAAGTGTTTGTGTGACTTCAGGTTCAGCTTCTGCCCTCAGAGGTACTTTTTTTTGGACCTTTGGGGCCAGTTTCTGGTTTGACAAATGCTACGTGAGTTGATTTTAAATGCCATGCATTCATCATACCCCACTGCTCTAGTAGACCGCCTGTATGACTCATGTGAGAGTCTGATCATTTTCAAACCAGCTTTAAATGTAATTTGTGTCTCTGCCGGTGAAACCTCCCTCCAAAATGCCATCATGTCATGATGTCACAATTGCACAGTGATGGCAAATTATTGTAGGGCTGTGATTGGCTCTTTTGTGAAAGCTTGCAGCCAATGGTATGCTTCATTTGTCCTCAGACTTGTTGCTGGACTGTGTTTTTTTCCAGCTGGGGAGCCTGGAAGGACTATTATGGTGTGCATTTGGCTATTGTATGGGTTACAAAACAAATGACAGTAGATGAGTCATAAATGGATCCATCCACATAGATGATGTCAGCAGCTTAAATATTTAATGGTATATGACAGGATCTCATCTGCCCACCTTGCTGACATCATCAACTTCTGTGGATGTTTAAAACAGAAGTAATTAACCTGAGACAAACAATATTAATAATTGTTTGTTACACCCTTGAAAGGAGAGCAGCATAAAGAAGCCTGATTGGCACACCTGGCTTTGTTGTGTGTGTCTATGTGTGTGTTCCCAAGCATGACTGGTGTGTCGGCGGAGCTATGAATGGGCAGGAGAGGGGTGTGCTCTCACAGACACCATAGCAGCAGTGAGATGAAGAGTGCCATCTACTCCACTGCACGTTTGCGCTGAGGAGAGAAAAGCGGAGGAAGAAGGGGGAAAACCGAGGTGAGTCTGAATTCTCTCTTTTCACTAATGTCATTTTGTTAGGGTGCATTTACCTCCCCTTTTCTCTCTGTGTGACTCCCATCATTTATCCTCTCCTCCTGTGTCACTCTGCGTTTCTGCTTGATT
This sequence comes from Cheilinus undulatus, assembly GCF_018320785.1. Lineage (NCBI taxonomy): Eukaryota > Metazoa > Chordata > Actinopteri > Labriformes > Labridae > Cheilinus > Cheilinus undulatus. The sequence goes on along the minus strand of NC_054874.1, from coordinate 23,856,257 downwards.
AAACGTCTTTGCTGTCTTGAGATAAACCTCATCTCTTCATTCACAGAAAAGCTGAATTTTCATTCAGATTGTGTGCAGATGCTTTCTTCCATCGTGGTTTTTCTTATTTACTGCTTTCAGGATATATGTTGGGATAGATAACATGCAGGCTCTGTTTATATATGGATGTCTTTATTCTGCTAAATCAATCCTCTGATAATGGGAGCTCTAAATGGTATTCTCTGTGCCTTCCAGATTCCTGCAGAGGAATACATAAGTGGTGCAAAACAAAACCCATCCATCAGATCAATGCTTGCACATTACAGTGCAGTCAAACAATCCCAGGCAGCCAGTGGAGGACAGAGTCTGAGTTCTAAATCATAGCAGGTTCGTTAGCACAGACTCTGTTATCAGGTGGGACACACATGGTCGAGCTGTGATTCAGGTTGGTGGCAGCTGCTTTAGATGACTGCTTACTAAATCCACCCAGCTGGTTTGCGTGTCCCACCTGGGCATATAGCAGGACTGACAGCCTATCATCATCAATTACAGGACATAATGTCCTTGCCACTGGGAGTCGTCGTGATGCGCTCCCAAACTGGCTAACGGGGCAGCTGCTGTCCACATGTTCACCCTTATGAGCATGCATGTGCCTTAACAGCATCTTTTATGACATATCCTGAGCATGTCATGTCAAGGGATGTTCGAACCAGGCTGTAGTTTTATAACCTTGGCTGGGATTATACAGGTCATAACAATGCCAGTCACTGAAACTTGAACTTGGGTCTCTTCTGTCATCATTTCTCATGAAAGAATGAATAAACTTTCATTGCCAGTTGGAGGCATTGTCATAGGACAGCAGGAGTGATGATGTAAAAGCAACACTACTTTTACAGCTCTCCTTCAAATCTTTCCTGTGCTGTGAATCTGACACACACTGAATAAAGATTAAGAACTTCTCGTCACGCTGTGCCTCTCAGATGAGGAGTTAATTACAGCTGACCCAACACTTAAAAGGTTTTAGCTAAGACAATCTCAGCTTCTGCAAGTGTTATGGGTCAAATTCTCCAAAACAACGTTCCTTCTTATGTAATAAAAATGCTCACATGAATTATTTATACATGCTCTAAGAGTAAGTACTTGTCAAAGTTTCCTACCTTAAATTTACCCCCGTTTTCTTTGCAGTGCTTCAGTCAAAGTGATGGGGGAAGGAGAAAATAGTGAAAAAGACCGCAAGGCATCCTATACTAGTTGCCCATCCGTGCAGAAAGAGCTCCTGAGTAGCTTTTAGGGAAATAGTCTTAGTGTTGCAGTTGTGTGTGTGTGTAGAACAGTGTGTACGCATTCATGCATGTATGAATGTTTGTATGCGTACCACAAAGAGGCCCAGTGCTTCTGGAGGTGTCACCTTGGCTAATGTTACTTGCTAGCAAGTACACGATTCAAGTGTATCCTAAAAGCCTGAAGTTTTTCCCTACAGCCATTTCTTTCAAAGATGTGTTTCCATTTGCTGTGGTCAAGGTTCTGGGGCTTTTAATTCTTTTGCATCGTCTGCAAAAGATGGATTTCTTATCAGGCCAAGAAGACAGATGGTGACGGAGGTGAGACAGGCAAATCATTGACGTTTGGACCATTTAGGCCATTTTCTTGAGTGAGTATGTCAGAAAGAAGCACTCAGGACTTTAATGCACATCTGAAGTAAGTGCATGGTGAAACAGACTTGTGTACTTGAGGTTGTGCAACATATTTGTGTTTATTAGGTTAAGGTAATAACTACTAGTGAGTAGACCTTGTTGAGGCAGCAATATCATACAGTGCCTATAAAAAGTATTCACCCTTGGATTTTATACCTTTTTATTGATTTTATAAATCATTCAAGGTAGACTGAGGTCTGAGCTTTGACTCAGCCCCTTCAGAACATTCACCTTGTTGTCTTTAAATAATTTCTATGTAGTTTTTGAAGCATGCTTCAGGTCATTGTCTTGCTGGAAAATAAATGTTCTCCAAAGCTGTAGTTCTCTTGCAGACTGAATAAGATTGTACTTCAAGATTTTTCCACGTTCATTTTCCCCTCTACCTTTACAAGCCTTTCAAGTCTGGCTGCCAAGAAGCACCCCTACAGTATGATGCTTCCACTCTGTGCTTTACAGTGGGGATGGTGTGTTTGTGGTGATGTGCAGTGTCTTGTCTGATGTCTGCCTGATCTAGGCAGATTTACACATGTGCCATATTCCATCCATTTCTTGATGACTGATTTAACTGAACTCTGGGGATGTTCAGTACTTGGGAAATGTTTCTGTATCCATCCCCCAACTTATACTTTTCAGTAATCTTTTTCTCTGAGTTGCTTTGAGTGCTCTTTCACTTTGACATTTTCAAAAAATAAAAAAGAGTTATATTGACCATGATTGATTTTTTAAAAAATCAATCAAAGGGTACAATAGCCAAGGGGGTGAACACTTTTTATAGGCACAGTGGATGTTAAGCAGAACTGTCTGGAGCATCAAATGCATCAAATGACCCTGACATCAGCCCTCACAGTAGGTGCCTGAGCCCATGTCAGTCAGTTTTCTTCTCTTATTTGCATGGACTGGATGGAAGAGAATTTAGTATTTGTTTTCGTCAGATCATTCAATTAGCCCCATTGTTGTGCAGAAAAGTAGTGTTTCATAATTATTAATATGATGCACAGAATTACTCTGTCTGCAGGTTGCTCTGTGGACCTACCAACACCACCTTAATGAGAAATTATGACCCAAATTGTAACAATTTTCAACCACTAAAATATATTTAAAAGAATGCTGCAAGCTTGAACTTTACAGCATATGAATGCAAAAAGACAGAATGACTCCAACATTAAAGCATATGAATTCCTGGGTGGAAATGCATGCATTTTTATTTACGTCATTGTGCCATGATAATGTAGTTTTTGTTCTCTAGAGATCTTGACACATAAAACTGCCTTGGTTGACTTGAGATAACAAAATAGATACATTGATGCAGTTGACCTAAGGAGCATGTTTTTTGGTGGTGGAAGGAGGCCTGAGTACCCAGAGAGAACCCACACATGCATGGGAAGAACATGCAAACCCCGCACAGAAAGGCCCTGACCAGGAACCTTCTTGCTGTGAGGCAACAGCACTAACCCCTGTGCCACCATGCAGTGCACCTCAAGGTTCAAGGTTCAAGGTTCACTTTATTATCCCTGTGAAGGGCAATTTGTTTCGCAGCCAGCAGTCAAGACATACATTCAGATCAATCATAAAAAGCAGCATTGACAACACAATAAATAGGAGCACAAGAGACTCTGTACAATACAACAATAAAACACAATAAAAACCAAGAAATAACACAGGCTTCAGCTAACTATTTAGAAAGCCGATGGCAGCAGGGACAAAAGAGCTTTTTAGCCTTTTTGTCCTGCATTCTGGCAGGCTGAATCTGCAACAGGATGGTAGCAGCTTAAACTCTGAAAATAAAGGGTGGCTGTGATCAGCCAGGATAGACTGGGCCTCCTAACTCTGAATAACTGAGTTAGGTCAGTGAGGGTCGAACCTGAAATTCAACTGCAGATTTTTGAAATGCCCTGCAATCTGTTAGGAATTTCTGATACTGAGGGACCTGTACCAAATGATAACAGAGAAAGTTAAAACAGATTCAATAAAGCGAGAGTAAAACATTTTCATAAAAGTGCAATCAACATTAAAGTTCCTCAAGAAGTGCAAACGTTGATGTGCCTTTTTACAGACAGCATCCACCTGGGATTGAAAAGTCAGTGTGTTATCAATGACTGTGCCAAGATATTTATAGTTCTGTACCTCCTCAACAGCCTGGTTGTTGATAAAAACAGGAGAGATTGCAGTCTTTGCTGCAATTTAACTTTCCAGGCACACATTCACACGAGTCTTTGTGTCTTTGTGTTTTTTTTACCACAAAGAAAAACTTCAGTATAAAAATGACTACATCCAAGCTAATGACGTTTCCAGCAGCAGCCAATGTTTACTGGCTTGCAGTACAGCGAAACCCTGCCCATAGCTACTGCCTTTAATCCTCAAACAATCATGATTGGGCCGGTCATTTTTCAGACCAGGCAAAAACATGTAAGCTTGAAGCTCTGCAAGATGGATCATGCCTCAAGCCTCTTAAGAATTGATTATAACTAACAATACAGTCATTGTATTTGCATTCATGTTGCCTTTTGAAGGGGTCTGTTCTGACTAAAGCACTCTGATGTTTTATTTGGATGTTAAAGTGAGCTTTGGTAGCAGAAGGAGAAATTATTTCTCTCCCTTTTTGCACACTGGAAGAGGACAGGACCACATTGTCCATACTGATACAGAATCAGTGCCTCTCACACATACAGTAAGTGTGTTGTAGCATTAGTAAAGGGGAGCACATTTTCTAAACTCAGATACTTGAACCTGTAAAAACCCACCCTGTAAAAATCTAGTCTGCACCATCATTTAAAGGCTGAGCTGAGCAGAAAACTCTTAAACCAACCATTCACTCTGAAGTGTCAGGAAATATGCTGATCTGATCTATCTGGTCAGATGTCAGACAAAAGCAGACATCGACCGGCAGCTTTGAAATCAATCAAGAATAAAAATCCCTCTTCTGCAAACTGACCCTGATCCTGAGATGTTTTGTCCCGCAGCCACCGGGGTTCCTGACACCAGCTGTGGTTCTGTGGCTGTGACTGTCAATGTTGTGACTTTTCAAACATCCTTTTCTGCATTTTTCCAACTGTGTTTGGGAGTATTGATTTGTCTTCAGCTCCAGTTCCATTCAAAGCGAGTAATTCTTTTATTTTTTTGTTGCGTTCATCTTTAGTTTTAAGGATGTCAGTCTCTTATGAAAATATTATTGTGAAAATGGTTGTGTGATTACACTTGAGGACACATCTATAAGCCTTTTCCATAACATAGTCTGTTTAAAAGATAAGTAAAACATCTAAACAGATTCATGTGCCAATTAAAAAATTGACAGTAAAGAGGTGAACAGTTCTAACAGAGTAGAAAGATGGCCTCAAGATATAAGTAAAGATATAAGAAACACAAAAAAGTTGTTAAAAGTGGCAAAAATGGGGGGAAAGTTGGGGAAGCAGTGATAATAGGGGTTAAAAAGTAGCACAGACAAGTTAGATCATCAGAACTCAATAATGGCTTGACATATTTTTCAGTGCCAAAATAAGGTAATTGTCAGCCAGAATGCTAGCACCAGTGCTACTGATCGAACACCCATGCATTGATATCAATAATTCGCAACAGGGGAGGGCCCATTCTCTGGGTTTTTTAGGGGCCCAACCAATTCTGTGGGCGGACCTGCCATCTATACTTTGCAAATCTGGTTGAGAATGCTTAAGAATCTGTGCAGAATCAGAATAGAGTTTATTTGCCAAGAACATTTTCACATACAAGAAATTTTTTTACTTAGTGTTTTGGTGCAAAACGCTGGGTGAGGGCTGGTGTACTGTTCATTAGGCTGACAGCAGAGGGGAAGAAACTATTCTTGTGGCAGGAGGTTTTGTTTCAGAGGGACCTCAGCCCCGCTAGAGTGGTGGGCCTCAAAAAGTCCATGTCCAGAGGGAGAGGTGTCAGCTGCAATTTTACCTGTGTGCCTCAGCATCCTGGAGGCGTGTACAGGTCATGGAGAGTGAAGATTGCAGCAGATCACTCTCTCTGCAGAGCGAATGATACGCTGTAGTCTGTTTCTGTCCCTTGCCATGGCTGCAGAGAACCAGACAGTGATGCATGAAGTGAGGAAGTGAAGTGAGACTGGATGATGGCTATGTAGAAGTGCACCATCATCATCTTTGGCAGGTTGAGTTTCTTCAGCTGCCAGAAATTGTGTCTAATAGCAATGTCCATGACCTCACTTTTAGAGAACTCTGTCCTGTGGTTTATCACTGCAAAATTTGATTACTTTTCTTGATAGTATCTGTAATAAACTTTGTTTAACTATATTGACGCGCTTCACAGTTTCCTTTAATCAAGGGAAATATCACCTGGAAGACATGATAACAGTGTAGAGGAATCCTGTCCTGACATTTGCAGCAACTGTGAATTTTACCCTTGACACTTCATATTAGTATTTACTCTTGCCTTTTATTCATTTTGATCAGCCGGTACATCTTTTTTTTTTTTTTTTTTTAAACATCTAAAAGTGAATGAATTTTTGTTCCTTTAAACATCACCACTACTACTGTTGCATGTAACTACATGGTTGTAAAATGTTCTTTTGCCTGTCTTTTTATTGACTGCACGTTTCCAAAAGAGATCGTCTGATCCAAACCTGCATCTTCACTGAACTTCTCCTGAGAGAATCTTCAGGTCAGCAATGGAGCAGAAGGTAAATGAAATGAGGAGATCCTGACATATGTTTTAGATGTCCTGGCTCTGTGTTAGATGTTCCCTGTGTCTTTCTTTGTCTCTGTAGTGTCCCAGCACCACATCTCCTCAGAAGCACATGAAGAACAGATCCAAGTCCACAGAGGAGATGCAGCAAACAAAAAAGGTCTGACATTAAAATCTCTGCGTTTCACACTCCTTTATGAATTTACTGTTATCCTTGAGCAGATCTAACATGGCATTTTTGTTTATCTTGAAGACTTTTTCTTCACAAAAATCTCTCCCGGGAGGACCAGAGCTGGACAAAGTGAAGGTGAGCTGTGAATGAGTTCCCTTCTAGCAGAATAACAGAGAATGAAGCACTATTTTCTGGAGGAAACTAACATATATGGTGTATGCATTAATTCTGCATCAGTCTTTGATTTATGCTCTAAAGCTCTAGATCAGAGATTCACAAACTTTGCCTTGCCATGGACTCATACACAGCTGGGACCCCACCCCCACCCCCACCTTTTACTTTGTAGAAATCTGCTTTCACCTTGACATTTAAGAGTTTTTTCCCTTTTTTTTTTATAAAGAAAGTCAAATGATATAGACCATAATTGATTTATAAAATTAATATAAAGCGTAAAACATCAAGGGGATGAATACTTTTTGTAGATCATACATCTTATTATATCTCAGAATGTGTTTCCAACTGATTAAATGACAGATGAGCTTTTTCTTCTGTTTTACAGGAGTGTCCTGATGGCTCTGACATGCCCTCCCCCTCTAAAGAAGAACTGAAGTGACAAATGACTAATGAGATCATCAATTTTGTTCATCATCAGAGACATCCCCAAGCATAGAAATATACATGCACACAATATAGCAGCCCTTAAAGGACATGCACCCAAACATTGAATTTTACTCTGTTTTGTCCCTGATGGAGGGGTTTCAGTTGTTTTCTCAAGATCCTGAGAAATGAACTCCTAAAGGGAAGCATTATGCAGCATTTTTATCTTAAGACAACAACATAAATAAGTTCTGATCTTGAGAAAACAAATGGAAATGACTTGTAATTGTGGGAAAACAGTGTACATTAAATGTATGAAGCTATGCCTTTGTAGGGCTTCTGTTAAAGGAAACATACAAACAATAACAATGATAATAAACTAGATCGTAAAAACAGAGAACTGGATTTAGGATGAAGGGAACTGTGAGCATGCTCACATTTGTTGTACTGGGAGTACTGTATACATATCAAACTAAATGTGTATTGACAATAAAGTGAATCTGTCTTAACCATGCTCTCTTAAACGCCAAACGTCTGACAGCAGCTGAATACTTCAAAACACAGCTTTAACGATTTAAACTGCTTGGCTTAAAGACAGAATGAAACAGAAGCTGTGGGGATTGAAAAGAATATGTTGGGAATGTGTTATCTTCCTCTCTGGTGTTTGCATGTGTGTGCAAATGAGCTCAACTCAAACAGGAACAACCGAGTGTGAGCTGAAGGGGGCTCTGTCTTTGACCAGAGGTGTCTGTCAGATCACACTGTGCAGGTTACACCATACTGCAGCCATGCTGAAATCCTTTCTTTTGAAGTACAGGCTGGTGTGTGACAACAGTTAGTCAGAAGATTGAGGGAAAAACTTCAATAACAGCAGAGACACACAGGTGGGTGGTTTAAAGAGCCTTTTAAAGGCAGGTTGTTGGGAATTAATGAAATCCCAGTTAAACCAGCTGCTTATGAAACACACTGAAATGATTACTGATGCCATGATTTGACCTACTAAAGCAAAAAAGTTTATCAGCATGGAGCTTGAGCTTTACTTTGAAGTTGTCTTAGATTTTTGAAACAGGAGGAAGGTGTGAGACAAAATGATGAGACAGTTTGTTTTATCATTGGTAAAGATAATTAATCCATCATTTGAATTTGAAAACAAAGTATGAAAAAAATGTTTAAATTGAACACTACTCACCTGGAATTTCCACAGGGCCCGTCTTGGCAGCATGCCTCCACATTTGCACCCTTTCTGGTCAATCTTTGTATTTCCACAGGTGGCAATTCATCACCTTTAGAGATACACCGAGTCTTTATTTTGAAGACCTGTAAGACCTGGACTAGATGCTGATGGACTGAATGGAGGTGGCTGGGGTGGAGGAGGGATTCAGTATCCACACTGACATGGCAGGCTGACTGTGAAAGAGAGAATGACGGATTTAAAATATGACAGGTGCATGCCGATAGGTCAAACGCGGTTGTGGGAGAATCTGATTAGCTTTTTACTTAAAAGAGTGAACTCCCATAATCAGCTGATCACCAGAGCGGGAAGAGAGAAAGAATGGAAGAAGGAAAAGATATGAACGAGTGGTGACCAATGAATGAGTCAGAACAGTCTTGCTGCTTTAACTTTTGCTGAGCTCCATTATGAGTAGCAGAGAAAGATAAAACATTACACGTAACACAAAAAGTAGAGTAAGGACACATTTTTAGCATTAATGTAGGAGCTAAAAATGTGTCCTTAATCTGTATGTTGTTGAGAAATTACTTTATAATAAGCGAGTGAGGTCCCTCCAAGTTTGTTGCTTTCCACTCAGTGTTCACATCTTTTGGGATGATGCTTCCTTCAGCTCCTTTGTCTCACTGAGACAAATTAACCCCTCCCTCTGAAACCAGTAACCCTGCCAACACAAGGGAGAAGAAAGATGACCACACTTACCCAGGGACATGTTATGTAGAGATGCAATGGCAGAATTTTGTTACAGGGTTACATTTTCTGAAGTAATCTTGGGACTGTATATGTGAATGGAAATCAGTAGAGTGGGGTTTTAAAGGTACACATCTAAAATGATTACAAGACAACAACAGAACACAAAAAAACTGAAGTAAACATACATATAAAATTTGAGGCTAAAAATAAAACATGATAAAATGAAATAAGATAGTGTGAAAGGAACACATTTTACTTTATAGTCTATTACACAGCTGCAATTTAAATCTATGAAAACCCCTTTTGTTTTATGTTACACTACACTGCCCCCAAGTGGCCAAAGTCTTAAACTGAAGAACTAAAGCACTTGTGTCATTACTGGGGACATTTTCATGATTGCACAGTAACTAAAAGCTAATTTAGGGGTGATATTAAGCAGAGACCTGAACCCTTCATCATAGTTTTCTTTCATTACTTACGACCGATCTCAAGAGACACATGGAATAAGGAATTAAGCCAAAACAATTTACATGACAACAGATTTTACACATTGGCTATTTCAATAAAGGTGCAAAGCAGAAATAAATGGTTTTTATCTTTAATCATCCTGCCCTAGTGTTGCATGGCACACTGAAATGTATGTACATTTTGGGTACTTTTTATTTAAAATGGTACTGAATTAAAAAATACTGACTTTCGGCACTATTTGTAGGTCAAATATGATGTGCAGAGCGATCAATAAAATATTAATAAAGCTAGGAGAATTAAAAAGCTCTATTAGGATCTCCACAGGATGTGAATGGTATGCAGAAACCATAGGATTGGGGTAGGGGTGCTGAGGCTGCTGCAGTACCCCTACTTTTTCTCTTGGCCACTGATAATAATGAAATAAAAAGAATTAAAATAAAGAAACTGGGGTTTTTTCAGACTAAGGGGCTTAAGCTCTAATGTTAAACAATGAAAAGAGATGATGAAGAGATTGTTAAAATTAGTCCTATGTTAGATTGTATCATGCTATTTTCAAAAATGTGTTATAACCGGCCTGATCCCTGTGTTCCCAAGGGCGATGATGAATCAGCAGCGTGTCATACATATCATATAGGTACACACCCATAAAAAGTATTCATCCCCTTGGATGTTTTACCCTTTAATTGATTTTATAATTCAATTATGGTCAATGTATTTTTTCTTTTATAACAAAAACATATCTTTAATGTCAAAGTGAAAACAGATTTCTACAAAGTAATGACAATTAAATAAAATTATATAGTATAAAGAAGTGTATAAATATTGAACCCCTTCAAGTTAGTGTTCAGTAGATGAAGCTTTGGTTGCAGTCCTAGGACTGATGAGCAGTGTTTAATAACCCATTAAGAAGCTTTCCTAACAATCAGACATGTTATTTGCTGTTATATGCTTGGATATAATTCACTGACCTGCTTCTGTGATTCAGTCACTTATACAAGTCTGAGAGGGCTGAAACATATGGTTTGCCTGAGAGTAATATTAACAGGACACATATTAACACATCCTCCAGAGGAGCAGTAGTGGGCTAACAGCTTGTTACCTCCCACTCTTTGATTGGCAGGTGTTTTCTGAGTGCTAGTATGCTGCCTGGTGACCTGGTGGCCTCTGTTTGCTTTATCCCCTGGGCTCAGTTGCGTGTCTTTGACTCGTACATCTGGAGAGGGGATTAACAGCATCACAGAGAGGGGCTGGTTTTACCAAAGAGCTCTAGAAACCACGCCACAGATTTAGCAGCATACGTGTATATAAGTGATTACATGTGTGCCTCCATATGCATCTCTGTTTCGCCTTTTCCAACGCTTAATGCTGCACCAAATCTCCAGGATTTCTCCGTCAGCAGCCGCTGACAGCAGCAGTAGCCTTGGCTCTCCTCCAGCAGCTGTGTGAACAACAAGAGAGCTGTTATCTCTCACTGGTTCTCTGCTTTCATAACAGTTTAGGAGGAACAACTTTGTCAAGAGGGTTATTAGGTTCTGCAAGTTTGAGGTCAGCAGCTTTAATGGATTTAGTTGGGAGCACTGCTGATATGACAGAACTGCTGCAGGACTAATTATTAACAATCACCCTGTTTGTCGAGTCGTCACGGTGTTCTCCCATGCTAAAGAGGACATTGCCTCTGGCTGGTGGAGTGTGTGAGGGGGAAAATGTGTGTATGTGAGTGTTCAGAAGATCACAAAATCTCCCCGATAGTTCATCTCCAATCACAACATGGATTATTTAGAGTCCTGGCACGGCACCCGAGCACCTACAGATTCCTCTGAAGTTGTGGAGTTAACATTGATGTGGCTGAAATACTTCCCCTGACTTATCTCATGGATGAATGATAATTTAATACCAAGACTTTAATCTCACCATGATGTGTGGAAATATGAGTGCACTAAGATAGAACAAGCTTTCTCCTAACATTAACCACTAGGTGTCAGATCTCTCCTTCTTTCTTACAGGTAGAACCTCAGAGAACAAGACTCAGAAATCACATCAAACTTCAGCTCCAAATTTCCCACATCAGGAGAAAAACAGTATTCGCTGACAAAATCCACCACCTGAACTACAACGTGCTCCCTCAATATTTGCTTCATTAAGTCAAGAGTTTTTGTTAATGATTAAAGACAAGTGGCTGATGATGGAGCAGGTTAATAAGCAGACAGATGAGGTGTTTCCCCTGACACATGAAAACATATTAAAAGGTGATACACTCTTCAGTTTAACAGGTTTCTCTCCAGCAAGACACACACCACAGCATCTAAGACTATTTTAGACAAGGTAAGATACTTTACTGTTGGAACTGATGAATATTTAGGATAAGTCAAAATTTGATGCCTAAAGCTAATCTGGGAAAGAGTTGGCCCATGTTAATTTGGAGTATGTGGTAACTCTGATCTTCTTACTGATCTTGTCTTGTAATGGCAAGAACAAATCTCCACTAACCTTTATGATTTTGCTAAGACAAATTTTAAATTCTCACCCTTAGAGAATTGGACTTTTAAAAACACAAGTGAATACATTTTTCTAGACTTTAAGCTTTTATTATTTTCCTACTTTGAAAAGTTCTGAGGTATTCAGACATGGAAACAGGGGTGCCTCTAGGGAGTCTTGGGCCCCCTGAGAGAATGATAATATTGTAAAAATTTACAAATATTCAAGTATTTTTGGGGCTCCTGTCATGTGCCCTAAGCTTACACACACCAGATAAACAGTTTCACTACGTAGGATATATTTCAAATTTTTCATTCAATTCTCAGACGATACTGGAGGAACGTTTTGTCACATTCATGACGGGCCAATCAGAGCAGTAGGACAAAATGATGCTGTACACATGCGCTTTTCTTGAGCTGATAGGTTACTGCTGTAGTAGATTGTTAATGGCAGCACTTCTTGGTTGATAAAATTGATGCTAAAGCTGGTCAGGGGAGTACAAAAACATCTTCTCAGCTGAGACAAGCCTTTGGTGTGGCTCTTTGCGCTTGTTTTTAAAAAGAAATGTGGTCCAGGAGCAATGAAACTGCCACTTTCCTACAGCTACATCCAATCTAATAGCTACCACGACAGCAGCCATTGAATTCAACAGCAAACCTCGCCCTGTAACGATCGCCGAAGCAGATGGTGAGAAGAGTGAAAACATCTTCTCCATCATTTAAAGCTTTTAACTCTTACAAATGCTGAAGCAGGTCAGTAGAAAAAAGAAAACATCTTTCCCATCATGAACATCTTTTAGTGTTGTTTTTATTCGTTATTTCATGCAGAAACATGGTCAAGTTCTGGTAAAATTGACAGTATACTAAAGCTATATCCGAGCTAATCCCTGCACTGGAGGCAGCCATTGCAAACAACATATATTCAGTACTTGGTTCCTAACAAAGGGATCTCACTCTTCTGGTGCTCTTTAGACTTCCTTCTTGGCATGACAGGAAGCCTGTCTGATGTTATGTAGCAAGTCCTGTTTGGACTTGACTAGCAAAAGCCACGAGCTGAGATTGATGGGCATGTAAATCATAGTACTGAACTTTAACCAGCTGTGTTTGTATGTTTTTCTGGTGGTTAGATTAGAACGCTTTGACAATTGCACTGTATTGGTATTCACGCTGATTAAAAATCGGGACGGGGCTGTTCAAAACCAGGACATATTCCTGTTTTACAGAAATCTGTCAGGAGATTGAAAATTGGATGCATCTGTTGTGGGCATGATTGATACTCGTTCACCTACCTCCCCAACAACCTATGAACTTGTTCACAGTTGCAAAGACAGTCATAAAAACAGCATACAGTACCAAAACTGGTCGGGATCACACATTTAATTCCTCCGCCAGGATTAGACAAGATTTTTGTTGAATAGTCTGCCATGGTGCCATCACAAAAGACAAATAAAATCATGCAGTCTGACCTGACCATTAAATCTGTTTTTTTTTTTTAAATAAATGTTATTTCAGTCAAATTTATGGTTATTTCTTTATTAGAGAGGGGGGTTGATGTGTCGTTTTGTAGTTTAGGATTACCAAATGAGGCTGCTAATAAAAACATCTTAAAAGATTTTTTAAAAGACTCAAATGTATCACTCATTGGGAATGATTCCCTTGGAATATGTAAGAAATAATAAAAAAAGGCTTGTTTAGCAGTAAACCATACCTCAGTTTGTCTGACACATTTCCCATCAGAACACTACGAGAATTCAAATTAACTATGAAGCAATAGTGACTCATGTGGCTGATGATCTTATTTGTTTTTCGTTTTTTTTAACACATTCAGAGACTCTAGTATAAATGTTAGTCTGATTAAAAAGCAGCTGAAACTCCTTGTATGGGCTTTAGATCATATTTTGAAAGCTATTTTCACAAAAAAAGCCATTATTTTGTATTTGCAATGATTAATTTGATCAAAATTGCATTCCCACGGCTCATATGTCCTTAAGAAAATATTATCCAGTCTGCCATCACCCACTGACACATTACTTAAAGTTTAATGAATAATTTATTTTTCCAACCACTCAAACACAGTTTGTAACAGTGAAATTAAAAACAACACAGAAATACATGTGAGTCACAGTGACGCAAAGGCAAACTCACTAATAGCACAAAAAAACAGAGACACAAACAGAGTTAGTGGCAGGCCAGCGAACAGATGAGCACAGGGCTGACAGATTAGAGGATAACATTCTGTACACACGCCCACAAAATACGCACAATCGCATTCAGAGTTTATTCAGCTGCAATCTATGGACCATGTCTCACTTACTCCCACATACAGGCAGACGCTGTACATATGCTAACAGGGCTGCTCTGCACAGGAGGATGCCACGCAGAATGAGAAGGATGTAATAACTGTAATTTGGGCTGCTGTAATTACTGAACTCACTTCCATCCTCTTTGCTTTTAAGAGACACATTAACACTCCATACTCCACTGGAGTCCCCAAAATATGGCAAAGAGTGCAACATGAAAAGAGTGAAAACCTTAAAAGAGAAAGCGTGCAAAGCTGTATAGATGGCGGAGGGCTCCTTTAAGAGGCGACTTGCAGCTGCAGGAAACGGAGGACAAGATGAGTTGCATGGGTGCTGATGGCTCTTTATTGATTCTGACAAGGCGTTCATTTGTAGGGAAGCAAAATGATGCCTGGCAGTGTATGTTGTTTGAGTGTGCAATTTGACCTCCAATCAAGGACAGCTGCCAATTACAGACAGCATGGGCCACCTTTGTTCTCTTCAAATTACTTGTCTGTTGATCTTAGCGGCTAAGAAAAAGACAGACTCATATACTGACATGTTCAGTCTCCTTTGGCTTCCTTTTTTTACTGCTGCAGGTGGCTGATAAACACATCCACTCTCTCATTCATTCCCCTCAACAACAGTGTCGTCCTGTGATTTTAATTATCTCCCCGTCTCCACACAGTGATTCAAAGCAACATGTCCTCTCGATCTATAACCATAGTGCACTCTGAGAGGTGCACAAGGCTCCACCACAATGGTAAAGTTTCAATCCAATCTCTCTGTTTCTTTTTATCATGTCTTTGAAATTCTTCAAAGCAAATCTCACCACCTGAGTGTGTACTCTTCTTCTCTGTTATCAGGGGTGAGGATGCAGGGCACTCAGCTCTCCTCGAAACCAAAACTCCAGCAGGAGGAGGACAGAGAGTCCGGTATCGGATCCTCCCTTGACCTCAGCAGCGGCACCTTAGAGAGCTACAACCAACACACAAATCACTCCTCCAGCTCACCTTCACTGGGGCAGGCAGGCACATTCCCCACAGAGAGAGGTACAAGAAGGAAAAGAAGGATTGTACATGCATCTCCTGGGACTGCAGCAGCTCTGATCTGCTTGAAAAATAGAAAATAATGCCAGCAAGAATTGAGCCACAGGCTCATTAGATAAGAGCATGCTCAAAAGACACAGGGCTGGGGAGAGCACAGTCTGAGCAATAAAAGCAAAATCCTGCTGTCATTCTGCAGTATTTGGCTGTGCATGGGTAACGCAGTATATCAGATGGCTTTCTCCTAATGTGAGGCTCACGCCTCACAAGAATGAGAATAAACATGAGGTTGTGTGTTGTCTTGAATGAATGTTTTTGAAAATAGGCCTGACTTTGCAGTCCAGATTTAGCGCACATTGTAAGGCTAACCATTTCTCTTCACGTCTGAACAGCAATCGCAAACCGGACCAAGCAGGTTCTTATTAATCTATCCAAGGTCCCCCTCGTCTTCATCCTCCTCTTCCTCTTTGTCTGCTCCTTGGACACCCTGAGTTCAGCATTCCAGTTAGCAGGGGGTAGGTACTTTAACCCACCAGCCCCCCTCAGAGCTTTTACTGTGACTCAGCCAGCTGATGTGTGACATATAAATGAGTCACAGCAGACCATGTTCACACTGTCCCATTGAGGCTCTGCCCTGTAATTTACAGCAGAGCATCATCTGGTGACCTTTAGGATTTGTGGGAACAAGCAGTTTGTATTGTGTTCAACATTGCTCTTGGCAACCTTGTCATGCTTGTTGTTGTTTATGTGTGAATGCATGTGGATGGCATTTTTACCCAGGTAAAGTGGCCGGGGACATTTTCCAGGACAATGCTGTGCTGTCTAACCCAGTGGCAGGGCTGGTGGTGGGAATCTTGGTGACTGTGCTGGTCCAGAGCTCCTCCACCTCCACCTCCATCATCGTCAGTCTGGTGGCCTCCGGATGTGAGTGGGCTTGTAAAATTCAGTGTAAAATTACAAGAAGACTTCGAGCTGATCTCATTTAGCTCTGTGTGTGTATTTGTGTTACCATTAAGTTGTGCATAGATTTTACAATAAATAGAGAACTCCCACAGTGCAAGTGTGGCAGCTACAAATAGATGTAATTATTTTTTTCATGGCCCTGAGCTCAATGATATGCTGTGTTTACTTGAAAATACAGTAACTTATGCTTCTTGTTTTTCTTCTTAGCATTAAGAACCAAATAAGCCAAATAAAGCTCATGTTAATTACATAAAAGAGGGGGCAGATTAATGTGTATTATGTCAGAGGAAAATGTATTTCTTTAAGCATGGTACATTACTATGCTATGCAGTTGACTTCAAACTTGGGCATGAAGAGCTGAGAAAGATATTCTCCTGTCTCTTGATTTGATTTAAAACATTGGTTCCACACTGGTTTACGTGATTGGTACTGAGGCCTGGACAGCGTGTAAAGTGTAGGACAGTAGTGGCTACTATTACCACTGCATGGTTCTGCAACTTTTCTTCTTCAACACATACACTACCTGACAACAGCAAAAAAATTAAAAATTAAAAAATTAAAAAAAACTAAATGAGGTATTAATTTATACTGTAAGTTTTTAAAGTTGGACCCTTACACAGCATCTGGGTGCTATTTAAATTGCTACTGAGAAAAGTCCAAGACAGTCTAACTGCTCTCAGATGCTCCCTCTTGCAGACCACTACAATGCTGCTTCTTTCAGGATGGAAATACATGCTAAAACTTTCAAAATAACATCAGATAAAACTCCAGGTGATGGTTGGGGTAGGGGTTAATGTAAGGATAGGATACCAAATATTAAATTCAAAACATGGCATGCAGAACCTGATTGCAAAATGTATAATGAAGCCAACTTTGTAGTCTATGTAAAGGAAAGAACCATGTCCTCCATGAAAACACTAACACAGCTTACATAGCTAATTCTAAAGCTAATGAAGACCTACATAAGCTACGTAGGGAACATGGTGCTTTCAAATCATGTGCTACATTTGCTAAAGCTAACTTTAGCCACATAACCAAGCTCATGTTGCTAAAGATAAGACTAACGAAGCTATATTAGCTTACTTTGTAGTGTTAACTAGATAGGTGGCATAGCAACATTAGCTTTAGCTACAGCTAAAAAAGCTAAAGCGAGTTAATGTTGCGTAACTACAGAAACAGGTCTATATGTAATTCTGAATAAATACAAGATCCTTGTGCCCTACAAAAAGATCATTGCTCAGCAAAGAAATCCCTTATCCATTACTAATTGCCTCTGCAAGTCAACTGTGCAGGCTGATGGGTGTCAAGAAACCAGCACCACGCTATGGCTTTCAAGTAGGAACCCTCCTTTAGCCGGTGTTTCATCCAGTTAGTCCCACAACACTTCCAGAAGGTTGAACAGTGATCTTCAGCATCCAAGAGCCACCCACTGTTGTCTCACGACCCACCACGACAACAGGTAGACATCATTATCTTACCTACCCTACTGCTTGGCCCAAACAGCCTGAACAGTAATTCCACTTCCATAGCAAAAGCTGACAAAGCTACGTTAGTGACATCAGCTTATGCTACATTTGCTAATGTTAACTTAGCTACTTAGCTATGTTATGCTCCTCTAATCTGTCTGTTACTTACATGCAGCTCACATGGCGAGCTAGGGCAAAGCTAGGGCTTAAGCAATTACATTAGCTTAGTAGCATTAAAAACATAACAGTAGTAGCTATGTTAGCCTTTGCTATAGCTAATGAAGCTAAACCCAGCAAATGTTTGTGTAACTACTTCTAAAACAGGTCTATACCTAATTTAATCCTGGGTGATATCTCTTCTCTTTTTTTGCCCTATTATGTCATTTCATCCCTGACAGAGGCAGTGTCTCATAGTAGTGGTCTGCAAAAGGGGCTGTCTGAGAGCTGTGGTCTGCAACCAGACCCCTCCCCAGAGCAAAACTTCTTCACATACAGCTAGGCTAAATCTACAGCGGAAGATAATCTGTTCTTACACCCCACCAGTATAAGAGGCTACAGAAGTATGGACAGTTTGATGCGTTTCTTTTGTGTTAGGGTCAATGATGCTGCTGTTTGAGAAGCGAAGGGTAAGATATTCATCATCATAAAATCATAGTTGGTTGGCAGTTTACGGACATTAGCAACAGTATGAGGCTCACTGTCAGCAGTCGGTGTCAGTCTGTTCTGAAATTGTAATATGAGTCAAAGACAGTCATATTTTTATCAAATTGACACAATATTTGATAGCAGGGTTGGAAGTCTGTTTAGTGCTACCACCTATTATAACCTACAGAGACAGCCGTGCGTCTGACAGAATGGGGGGTGTCCTATGAGTCAGGATGCCAAGTCAAAGCTGTCAGCTCTGCAGGATGTTAAACAATATAGCCTATATATTTATATATAGCTTATATATAGCTTACTTAAGGGAAACATTCATCAATGGGAGACTAAAATCATATAAAGTTACATGACATTATTTTTCAACAGCAATGCATCCCTGATCTTTTTAAGATAGAAGAAGGGGCAGGGAGCCCCAAGAAAAAAGGGCTGGAAACTTTCACTATCGACAGGAATTACACCCTTGTGATTTAAACTTATATTTACATCTTTCTATACCCTGCTGTGGTTCTCTGATTCAAACACATCCATTTTTATAAACATAAACAAAATTGTTTCAGATATATCAGTGAAAAAACATCCAGAAACAGCTGGGCTCTGTTATTTCAGCAGACATAAGTAAAAGAGGCGTAATTACTGCACATTTAAATGACTGTTCCTGTCAGTGGAATTATTTGTAAAGTATTTCCTTAAGCTGTACAGTCTGCATTGGGTCCTTTAAAAACATTGTTTTCAAACTCCTCCAAAAGAGACAGCTGTGGTGCAATATGTGTTATTAGACTTAGCATTATAATAAGTTTACATTTATTTTAGACTTTCTATGACTTTTGGACAATAGTAATAAAACAGTGACATTGACCTTGGAGCCTATTTATGGGCTCCACAAGAAATCAAATCACTTTGATCTACAGTAGATCCATAACTTCTAGATTCTTAGGCTTTTGCGATGGCAAATATTCATAACACTGATGTGACATCCCACACTTATGAACCAAGAAAGGCGTCCTTCTGCCTGACTCTATGGAGAAGCGTCCAGTCTTTGTTGCCACAGGGTCCTACTTCTATATCCTATGTGAGAGAAAACATAGAGAGGAGAAGACTGTAGATTAATGCTGTTAGAAGAATTGCTGTCCCTTCAGAAAGCAGAAATCAGACTTCCCTTTATCCTGCCACGACAGTTTATGTTAACATGATCAAAATATCTCTGCTTTTTAACAATGTTACTGCACCAGCACTGGCCAAAAAGGACAGCTGACAGTGATCCTAATACAATTGTGGGGTAAAGTTGATTTGATAACACAAGATAATTAGCACTAAACTATGATTAATGCTGAAGATTTATGTTCCTTCACTTCCCAAACAGCAGCATTATTGCATTCTGGTGGTTTAAGGGGAAAGTTTCTCCACTGAATTTATGTAAACGACACTTAAATGAGATCTGGAAAGATTTTGTAGATAGTGGAGTAACATCCTGGTCGCTGTATAAGGATTGAAAGTGTCCAAAAGTTGCTGTATTTGTTATTGTGTTCATTTTTTTTTATTGTGGTTGTAAGTGGGATTTTGACAAGTTGGAAACTTATAGTCCTCAGTGATGGATGGCCATTCTCTGAGCTCTTTTTGCCCTCCAGGCCTCGATGCCAATCACAAAGCTGTGACTCCTCAGTGAATGATTTATTTGTCTGTTAAGATAAAATAGGATGTCTTTGAGTTAAGATAAACACAATTTTCCTATGCACACCAGTGTTAATTTTGGCAGCTATTTTTGATTTTTGTTTTAGTTTTAGTCTTTAAATGAAATGCATTTCAGTTTTAGTCACATTTTAGTCATTTCTATCCATTTTAGTTTTAGTTGACGAAAACTCAAAACATTTTAGTCTAGTTTCAATCCATAAAAAGTCCTCACATTAAAGTCTTTACTTTTAGTCCAAGCATTTATTTTCTTGCCTAAATCTGGTACCAAGTCATGGTAATGTGTTCTATGCACTCTGCCAATCCTGGGGCCCCTGCTTTCTACAGCTGAGAGGCAGAAAAGCTACAGGCGCATTGTTTTTTGACAGATTTACCCACAGTGGACAAATATCACAGATTTTTGAATTTCTGACAAAAACTGCATTACATTTTAGTCTAGTTTTAGTCATCTTGACGAAAACGAAACTTATTTTTTGTCAGTTTTAGTCATCACAGATCAATTTTTGTTAGTCTTAGTCTAGTTTTTGTCATGGAAAAAAAGGCTGTCAACGAACAGTTTTTGTCATAGTTTTTGTCCACGAAATTAACACTGATACACACACTGTAAACCAATTTAATGAAGCCTAGCTAGAATGAAACTCTATCAACTCAATTTACTTTTACAATAT
Organism: Cheilinus undulatus; assembly: GCF_018320785.1. NCBI lineage: Eukaryota > Metazoa > Chordata > Actinopteri > Labriformes > Labridae > Cheilinus > Cheilinus undulatus. The sequence goes on along the minus strand of NC_054874.1, from coordinate 23,835,525 downwards.
ATCAGATTAACTTCCTTTTCTTATCTTTTGTAATTTTCACACACTTTGATTTCAAACACTCTTGCCACTCAGAATAGTCTGACTTCTCTGAATTTATATGGCAATGAATGAAAGGTGCATACTAACTCAGGAAGTGCTTTTCTATTGCCTTCAGTACACTGATCCTGCCATATTAGTGTTCCTACACACAGGCAGGACTTCTTTAACACAGTGGGTAACTTCACTCATGGGGCAAAAGTGTTAAATGCCCAAAGGCATTCTGGGAATCCCATGCAGATTAAGGGATGACGGTTAAACAGTTCAGTAAAATGCAAAAAATACTTCACTCAGGCCTTACCTTAGCCACACAGAAGTTAAAATAACAGAAATTTTGGTTGTCCTCACTTCTGTTTACAGTGCAGGCAAACTTGGCTCAAGCACATGCTCAGATGGCTGCTAATTTTTTCCCCCCCCCTCTTGAATTTTGCTTTATCTTGGTTAACTCCACCTACTGGACAGTGGTGTGAATCAACAAATTGACAGCCCAGCCCTTATGTTACTTGTTTACTTTAAATTGACTATATTTGACCATACAACCAGTAAAAAGTTTCCTTCACCCTGCAATTAAAGATTGCTTGATCAAACCTAGTAATAAGAAAATGTGCTGGAGTAATTTATGTGCATCTGGATAGCTGCCAGGGTGCAGGACAAAATCATCTCAGAGACAAAAAAAAATATCTGTAGTTGCCAAAATCCACACACCAAGAGTTCTCAACATGAGCTGTGAAATTACGTAATGATTAAACCAAGTTAATCTTACTTCATATTTGATCATTATGCACACTGACTGACCTGGAAATGCCATTTGAGCTTGTACTGATAAAGGAACTACTTTAATCCGGCATAAAACTCCATCCGAGCATCATTGAAACATGACAGATTGAACTGGAGGTCAAGAGGAAAATCAAACCTTTTCACATCACTTTTATCTTCAACCACCTCATTCTCTTTGCACTTTGCCATTCCCCTTAAGACCATTGAGATTACAGCCTGTCAGTGTCTAATGAGTACAGTCTCTTTTGTCTATGGGGTTAAAGGGAATGATTTCAGTATGCATGAGCTTCTTCCTGTAAGATAGCCAAGAGGAAGATTAAAGGTAATTATCAAAGAGATAAAGAGATGCAGAGGCACAGATGTGTTTTAGTATAAGTGTGTTTATGTGCACGCATTCTCCAGGTCTTCATCATTAGAGACATCCTTGACTTTAAACGCTGCCTGCTAAGTATAAAGGCTGAGCATGCCCTCACTTTTATCTACAAATTACAATCCCCTTTCATCACTATGAAAGCTCATCTGGCATCTTGAAAAATAGAAGGTCATGATAGGTAATTAAAAGCGTGATGAAGTACAATTCACACTTAGTAATTAGTAAATTTACCTCTTTTTATGTGCATATGGTTTTAAGAGTCATTATGATGGCTTTTTTTCTTCCTGCAGTGCTTGAGGTGAGGTCAGCTGTTCCAATCATCATGGGCTCCAATATTGGGACCTCGGTCACAAACACCATAGTGGCCATGATGCAGGCAGCTGAGAGGAGCGAGTTTCAGCGGTGAGTGCAGAAAAGGTGGATAGGGAGGCAGAGGATGATTGGAGGAGAAGCTGAAGAGCAGGGGAGACAAGGTAGAAATGGAAAAGTGAAGAGGATAAGTGGGGAGATGGAGAAAAGAAGTGTAAAGAGTGTGGGGAAAAAGCAGACGAGGGTGAAGAGAAAGCATTAGCAGCTGTTCACCGCTTCTTTGCTTCAACCTTTCTTTCCAGTGTAATTTCAGATCCACAACATTGGCAATATGGCACCAGTCCACATTGGTCCCACACCAGTAACCCTCTGGCATGAAAGATACAGCACAGAGCAGATGGCTTGTTGCTTAATCTGGCAAAATGAAAATTATTAATCAATCTTTCACTGTATACTCACACACTGAATCAAAAATAAAACACTCATTGCATCCACTCATCCAAATAAAAGCAGATTAACATTCAATCATTTTGAGTAGCTCATCATGATAATGGTTGACCTCAGTTGACGTAGAAAATACTTGTGACCCACTGCAGTGCTTTTGCCGGGGCAACAATTCACGACTGCTTCAACTGGCTTTCTGTGTTGGTTCTGCTGCCTCTGGAGGTGGTGAGTGGGCTCATGACCTGGCTGTCGCACCTGCTGGTTACCAGCTTCAGCCTTCAGCCTGGGGAGGAAGCCCCTGAGATGCTTAAGGTCATCACTGAACCAATCACCAAGCTTATCATTCAGGTAAAACCAAGCAGCAACCTCTAGGGCAGGGGTAATCAACTAAATTCAAAGAGGTCCAGTCAGAGAACATGTATTAAACCAAAGGTCCGGAACATCATAATGTCTAACTTGAGTTAGTGTGATATGTGGATCTGGGTGCGATTTCTGGGACTTGTTGCACTGATAAAATATGAAAAGTATAGTTTTACTTTAATGCTGTTCATTTGATTTGAAACACAAGTTTTTATTGAGAGCAACGGTCTCTGAGCATATCAGGCACAGTGATTCTGTGCTCCTAGAGGTAAGAATGAACATGAATGAGTCTATCTATTCCTGGTTGAAGGCTCTGTTTTTTGCTGTCCACTTTTTTTTATCTTTGACAGCGCCATTTTCTTTGTCTACAGCTCACCTGTTTCTCCGTTTGTGAATCTCTCCTTGTCTCAGCTCACTTATCTTTTTGTCTGCTCTCTTTGTATTTCATTCTTTCTTTCTTTCTTTTTTATTGTTTTCTCTTTCTGTATTTCTTTTGTCTGTCCCTTGTATCAATGCAGCAGTTCAATGTTTCCCACCTGGAATGCAGACAGTTCATTGGAAGAGTAGCATCAAGTGAGATGGCTTAACTCGCATGCAATTGGTCTGTGCATTTCCTGATCTGCAAAACCAGTACTGTAAATCCTAGAATAGCTGTGCCAGTTAAAGCGCCTTGTCAAATTTAAAGTTCCCTGTTAATCTAATGATTTTAGGTCCGGGTCCAGGTTGTTATAGGATGGCGTCCTGACCCTGGTTCCTGAAACTAAATGTAAACCGGCTGGTGCGTTTAAACCGAGAAAAAAATAGTTATGAACCTGAAAAGTTGGTTCTCAAATGGAACCAAAAGTAGTTGGTTCTTTCTTGGGAACCGTGACACCATCAGTGGGCGTATCACATTTTAGGTTGTAAAGATGAGCAGAAAGAAAAGAAAAAGTGGTCTGTTGGGGAGACAAAATGTGTGGTTGTGATCTGGGCATTGACAGAATTCCAGGTGAAGCTGGAGAGTTGTACAAGAGCACATTATAGCCGAAATAGTGGAAGAGATGGCAAAGGCTGGGTTCACTTGAACACCAGACCAAATAATTGATCTACTCAAGAAACTGAAGAAGGAATACCTGGACTGCATAAAAGACTTGGGTCAAAGTGGAGCAGGACGTGGTAATACATGCCCATCATGTCCTCCCACTTTGGTTCTGCTTAAACTGGTGTGAATGCGGGCTGGTTTGCCAGAAAGCACCAAGGTTCTGAGTCTGCAGAACGGAACCAGTGCCAGAACCAGAACCGTGTCTGTCTGAAAACACCCTTGGTGACCCCTGCTCTAGGGGTTTAAAACATGCGGTTCCTGGTATGTCCACTAGAGGCTCCAAAAGTGTAGGAAGTCTCATACAAACCCACATTAAAATGGCCATTTTAAAGCAGAAATAAACATGTTTACAGTCCGGTTTGAAAAGCTTTATTTTCATTGACACACACTGTACATGTATTTTTTCCATAATTCATTGGTTCTAATGAAAACTTTGGTTTTAGCATATCTGATTGACAGGTGGTCACTTTGTAGCTGCTTGCTAGAAGGCTAAAGATCTTAACTTTAGCTCTTTGCCTATTGCTACACTGACAGTAAGGCAGGTCAAGGTATCCATATTTTCTACAGTCTGTTTGCTGAAAACTGATCATTGTAAAATTGTCCAATCATAGCTTAGCAATTTTTTCCTTTCTAAAGCAAGCAAACAAACAAACTTAACAATGGATACATACCTTATTTCCTTGTTCATTATTACAGATTTAACTTCATTATTACCGATAGAACTAACCAACTATTGCATTATTGGATAGAGAGCACCTCTTTATATATTAGTCTAAATAAACACAAGACCATGTATGGCCAATATGTGCAGCATAAGCTTCACATCGTTCAGCAGCATACCAAGTATTTATCAAGTTAGTATTTCATGACTTATGTTTTAAGATTCTCAAACAAGTAAGCTGCATACCAAAAATGTCAGCGTGAGAAATGTAATGCAAATGGATAAGTAAATTCAGCCTACCATATTTAGCTAGCTAGCCACATATAATAACATTTGCCAGCAACTGTTGTCATTTCAGCACAGAAAATTAGTTCTGGCTAAAAACCCGAGGCTTGCTTGTATCTACCAAAAAGGATGCATCATTTCAAAACTACCAAGAAATTCAGTTTATAAACCTTAAAACAGCAACAGTATCTGGTAGCCAGAGCAAAATAGACAGTAATCTTTCTTTGCAGTTCAAAAGCTTTCCTATTTGTTGTGCCTGGAGACATTTCTGTACCCTGCTCATTGTTCTTTTGGTTGAAGGACTGAAGGATTAACATTTAAAACTTAATCTCCCTTTACTTACTGAACACAGAAGATGGAAAATGTTTCTCTCGTCTTCCTCAGCTGGACAAGTGTGTGATCACAGGGATCGCCATGGGAAATGAGGACATGAGGAACAGGAGCCTGGTGAAAGAATGGTGCCAGACTGACCGTGTTATGGTAATGATGCGTCTCCACCCTCAGCTCCTGCACATGCAGATAATTGTGTCACACACTGGCGCCAAATAGAGCTTGTCACCGCTGCCTGTGATGACAGTGTTGCTGTCTAACTACCATTGATTTTTCCATTGTTTTTTCTTCCTTTCTTTCTGCAGCCTGTTGGAAATTCAAGCACCGAAAACTGTGGCCCCTCACATGACCTTTCCCAGTCGTTACTGAAATGTAAGTTTAGGCTAGAAGAAGAGTTGTTGATTCTATTTAAGTACACCACATAAACAAAGAGTAGGCCGAGACCATATCCTTCATTGTATTGTTCATAGACTCAACAAATTCTACCATGAGTGAAAATCTAAAAACAGTGGCAATGTGTAACTCTGAACAGGCAGAAATTTCCAGGAGGATCGGCCATTATAACAATCAGCTATAATTGAAATTTGATTGATAATAGTGTTAACAGTGGCAGTGGGAGTAGGAGGCCCCATCAGCAGCAGGCAGGTCTGCAGCAACAACAACAGAATCAGTCTGAGAAAAGGGAGAAAAACTCAAAACTCACATATGTGGAGGAGGTGGGTAACATGCATTGATGGAACATAAATGCATGTCCATTTTAGAGGGTATGGAGCTCCTTATACATCTATAAAGAGTATTCACTCCCATGATTGTTTTATCTGTTTACTGATTCTATAAATCAATCATGGTCAATAAAATCTGGGCTTTGACTTGGTCACTTCAGAATATTTACCTTGTTGTCTTTACACCATTTCTGTTAGCTTTTGCTGTATGCTTCGTGTCATTGTTTTACTGGAATGACAAATCTTCTCACAAGCCGTAGTTCTCTTGCAGACTGAATAAGATTGTCCTCCAAGATTTCCCTATATTTTACTGAATCCATTTTATCATCTTTTGCAAGCCTTCCAGGGCCAGCTGCTGAGAAGCATTCTCACAGCATGATGCTGCCACCATCATGATTCACAGTGGGAATGGCGGGTTTGTGGTGATGTGCAGTGTCTTGTCTGATGGCCAAAAAGCACCATTTTTCTCTCATCAGATCAATGAACTTTCTTGCACTTGACCATGAAGCTTCTCACATGCCTTTAGGCAAACTCCCTCAGAGAAGTCAAAGGCAAAAAGAAGTGTACAAACATTTTAATATACATTCATTTGTTAACTGAAAGTGCAAATCCTTTATCTTTGCTTTATTTTAAAATAACCTTTAATAAACATTGTCTGATTGAAGGTTAAATTAACTGCATAAATAAATGATCTGATTATCACTCACTGAAGCCTTGACAAATGATGAGCTCAGCATTGTTTCTTTGTCTCTGATTTCATAAGGCTCTACAAAGTAGAAGTGAAAAGCACAGCCTTGTCATGTAACTGATTTAAAAGGTCATTCTATGTGGGGCTTTTGCACCATGACTTTGGCAGCGCTGATCCAAACCAAGCCGTGCTGATATACATTTTCCGTCACAGGCTTGGCCACACTGGGCTATGCTAAGCCCAACCCAGAATGATCCTACTCTGAAGCAGGGCCCAAGCGTGGCTGCCCCACCTCCAAGTGCATCCTAGTGATGTCACAGTGGTTTGGCATCATTCAAGCCTCGCAGAAGTATTTAAGTAGCAACAGCTGCACCAACATACAAATACCTGCCAGATTACTACTAAGTAGTAGAAACCTTGAAGTAGAAACAATAGGTGCTTCTTCTGGCAGAACAATACAATAAAAACTCATCAGCTCTAGACAAGCCCTTGAACAGGTAGCTTGATTGTTGCAGGAAAGCTAATCCTCTGCCATGCTGGGCTGCCATGCTGCGTCGAACTAAGTAGAGCCAAGCTGCTCATTGTAATGGAAAAGCTCCAGTAGACTGCGTTTCAACTTAATTAGACTCATAGTATGTAAGTGCTGCTCAGCTTCCGAACCTTTGTTGCTTACTTCTTGTTTTGAAATGAAAAGTCAACAAAAACTGCACTCCACAAGGTCTATTCACGAAGCTGTGAACTAACATTTTGGTTTCATGGATGTCTTTCAAAAAATGAGGAAGAAAAGCTGGTAAAAGTGAACCTTCTTTGTTTACTTTTTAGTACATACACCTTATGAGTGCTCGATTGGAAACAAAAAGTAAGCAAAGTGTGATCGGGGCGCAGCAACAGTAGAAGTTCCAGCTTCATTATGTAGCATCCTTTCATGTTACAGCCAGCATTTCCTTATCTTTTTAGTATGTTTCATTGTCCTATCATATGTTCTATCACTCTGCAGGCAGGCATTTATTTGCGTCTACTGGCCTGTCAGACCTCTCTGTGGGCCTGATTCTGCTGGTTTGCTCTTTGGCTGTCCTCTGTACCTGCCTGCTTCTTCTGGTCAAACTTCTCAACTCTCTTCTTAAAGGCCAAGTGGCAAAGGTTATCCATACAGTCATCAATACTGGTAAACTGGCTTTCTAGCTGATAAGATTTTTGCCCAGCATGTCAACAAGTAGCAGTCTTCAAGTGAACAAACAAACCAATAGTTGCAGGCTGCTCCAGATGCAAATTATACAAAATTGCAGTGTTGTAAGGACAGTTATTTCCATTCCTCCTCTTTCATCTCAACAGACCCGCCGTATCCGTTTGAATGGCTGGCAGGATACATGGCCATGTTTGTGGGGGCAGGGATAACATTTTTGGTCCAGAGTAGCTCTGTCTTCACTTCAGCCATGACTCCACTGGTGGGTGAGTGATACCCACTTTTCCACCTGTGAAAATTAGCAGGGGTTAAAAGCATGGAGATCATACAATAGCAACACTAGTGATGCATAATTCCACATGTAATTATATGTGAATAATGATCGCATTTACATAATGCACAATGGCACTTTGTGATTGATGTAAAGTTGGCTAATGTTAGAAGGTGCTAGCACCACCGGCCCGCCCTCTCTACAAGCTAACATCCTGGTGAATATCTTCACTCAGCACTGTGGTTATACACTCACCTGCCACTTTATTAGGTACACCTTGCTAGTACTGGGTTGGCCCCACCTTTGCATACAGAACATCCTCAATTCTTCGTGGCATAGTTTCAACATGGTGTTGTAAATTTTCCATGGATTTTGGTCCACATTGACCTGATAGCATCAAGCAGTTGCTGCGGAGTACTGTGAACTCTTTGTCATGTTCAAGAAACAAGTTTAAGGTGATTTGGGCTTTGTGACATTATCCTGCTAGAAGTAGCCATCAGAGGCTTGTTACACTGTGGTCATAAAGGGACGGACATGGCCGGTGACAATTCTCATGTAAGCTGTGGAGTTTCAATGATGCTCAATTGGTACTTAGGGGCCCAAAGTGTGCCTAGAAAATATCTCCCACACCATTACACCACCATCATCAGCCTGAACCGTTGATACAAGGCAGGATCCATGCTTTCATGTTGTTGACTTCAAATTCTGATCCTACCAGCTGAATGTTGCATTTGAGACATGTCAAGGCAAATGAGACTCCTCAGACCAGGCAATGTTTTTCTAAGTCTTCTATTGTCCAATTTGGTGAGCCTGTGTGAATTGTAGCTTCGGTTTTCTGTTCTTAGCTGACAGGAGTGGCACCCAGTGTGGTCTTATGCTGCTGTAGCCCATCTGCTTAAAGGTTCAATGTGTTGTGCGTTCAGAGATGGTATTCTGCATACCTTGGTCATAAAGACTTGTTATTTTAGTTACTGTTGCCTTTCTAAACCTAGAGATGGTTGTGCGTGAAAATCCCAGCAGATCAGCAGTCTCTGAAATACTCAGACCAGCCTGTCTGGCACCAACCATGCAACTTTCAAAGTTAAATCCCTTTTCTTCCCCATTCTGATGCTCAGTTTGAACTTCAGCAAGTTGTGTTGACCACGACTACGTGCCTAAATGCATTGAGTTGCTGCCATTTGATTGGCTGATTTTCTATTGTGTTAACAACTGGAACAGGTGTACCTGATAAAGTGGTTGGTGAATTCATCCTGATTTTCTAGATCAAAACAGTGCTAAACTGTTGTTTTGCTGCAGGATGCTATCAGTGCTAGTCAGTTTTGGGGTAGTTCCTAGAAAAGTAATTCATTACATATCACTAGTTACTTAAAAAAAGGTAATGCATTACGTTAATTAGTTGCTCAAATCTAAGAGTAATTAGTTACACTAGTAACCACATTGCATTACTCCTTGTCCCCTGTAACTTCATTGCCTGTGAAAATACAAGGCTAAACCTTACATATTCCCACAGTAGTGGAGTGTGATGTGTTAGCACTATTTCATGCAGAGAATGGCGTAAGGATACATGATGTCAATGCAAGAAATGATGTTACAAAATGGGACTCAGTGCATGTGTGCTCTGCAAGAAGTTATCTTGAAGTCAAGTAGTCATGTGTTGAGCCAAGTTGTGACAAAAGACAGTCACTGCCTCCTGATAATTCACTAGAAAATTAAGAGTTTTTTTAATCTGTTGGTGCAGTGACAAGCAACCTCATACATTATGTTACTAGCATCATGTATAACATCACCTTGCAGAAAACTATGCAGCATTACATTATCTTGAGTCAGCTAATTGCTGCTAACACTATGGCCAACTTCAGCTCTGTAACGTTAGCTCATCTTGTAATCTTTCTACTTACAGTATTCTTAGTCTTTGACTATCGGACAGCAGTGTTGACTGTAGAGAAAGGTTGCAGTCAAAGCTCACCAACCTTTTATTTATATATTACTTTTTCTTTTATTAATCTCACCCACCACCTACTGTCAAACTTGATTTTTTCTTTGTTTCCCAGTTCTCTCTCGTTCGTATAGGCTGCTCTCTCACCAAGAGTGCTGTTTATAGTCTGGGGGCGATCACAGCGCCCATCCAGTCTGAAGGTTGAACTGAAGTGAAGTCTCTTCTGATCCTGACCCTTCAGTTATGATTCTGTTTCACTCGGTGCAGGCCCTCAGGGAGACTGTCTCCTGTAATGTCTTATTAAACTAGAGTCTAACTGTGTGGAGTATCGGCTCTCATCCTTGGGTGGGCCAGCATCATGCAGCGCTGTCAGTCATATTTCTAGTCTAGACTCTGCTCCTGGCATTTGAGATCACAGTCCATGCATGTGTGTACTAAGATGATATCTTTTCATGGTGTATTTGTAACTTAGTGAGGTTATTTTTTTGTGTTGTTTAAATAAAGTAACTGATTGAAACAAAATAAATAACCACAGTAATCTGGCAGCTCTTAAAATGGGCTTTTGCTTCTACAGCCACTAGATAAATAAGAATAAATACTTTCCTCGATAGACATGTACTGCTATAATAATAAATTGTTAACTTTGCATTGAACACAGGTTTGTCTAGCTGCTCTGGTCATGCATTAAATGACTAATTAGAATTAATGTGTTCTCAAACAAGCAATCATTACCTCAAAATTCCTTGTTGGCTAATGTCTCATTTATAATCTAAATGGGACCAAATAAGGGCTTAAACCTGCTGTCTGCCACTGATCGTGTCTTGTGAAGTTTATAAGAAAATGTTACATAACCAGCACTGTATGCTGCCGGCTAAATGAAGCATGTAAAATCAGTGAAGAGTGAGTCATCATGCTGCTACATGGTGATAAATATGAGGTGGAATATTTTCTCATTTTAAACAGAAATAATTATCTATGCTTAAAGGCACGAGTATACACATGAGGGATTATTTCTAATTCATTGTCATTCTGCATTTTTGAAGATTATACTGGATGTTAGCATGTCATTGTCTCCCTTTTCTGAAAGAGTTTATAAAATAACAGATACAAAACTAACATTTTCACAGACTCCAGCACTTTTGACTCAATAAATATTTGCATTGGCCTTTTTTGGTCATCAGGAGCGGCTAATCACCTGTGTGTTGATTGGCTCATCTTGTCAGAGTTATGTAAGTAAAATTAAGTCTATTATTTTTGCCTTTAGATGCTTAATATTCAACATTTCTTTATATTTATACGGTGGGAATTGAATATGTAATACATAAATATACAGTAGAGTAAGGACTTCTTGAAAAGAGGGTGAAGTAAAACTCAGCTATTCTCAGCTCTTTGTTCACATGTTGCACTTAATTCATACGTTTCACTTGGAAGCTCAAACATTTTATTAATGTTTTTCCCCTTCCAGAACCTTTTTCTCTAGCTGTTCACTCTGCCATTAACTGAGGGTGAGAGACCATGGCTTCATGGATGGTGTTGCTCGAGTGATAAATGAAGAAAATAAACAAACTTTCCAAACTAATGTTTTGGTATCAATAACTACACAAATTTGCCATGAATAAAGCAAATGTAAAACATCAGAAGATACTTAACTCATTATCTGTAAAACATAATGAATTCATTTATGTCATTTATAATGGGATATTTCAAAATAAAAGGTACTTTGTGATAGTAGTGCTATTAGTTCCCAGTGATTTCAGTGAGTGTTGCCTCTTCAAACAGGACCCACTTGGACATCCTAGGCTATACAGCATAGTAGATAACAATGCTGACTCAGTCATACGCTATATTGAACATTTTTAAAGTGTTTTTTTTCACCAAGAAAGCCTCTGTGTTTGGCAATATTTTGCACTGTGAGCTTCAGCTACTGGCAACGTGCTCTCCCTCCTCAGCGCTTCTGGTCAGCTGTGTTTCTCAACAGAGACATCAACAACAAGCTAAGCTAAATCAGAGCTAGAATGAGCTTTTGGACTTGATTGACGATGACATGCCATTTATTGTGGATACAATGGGATACTTTTGAGAGCAGGAGTACACAAAGGAACTTCTACAGAAGGAAGAAGAAAGTGAAAGGAGAAAACCTAAGTGGAGATGGCAGGAGAGAACTTGAGTTACCTGCTGCAGCCACATGTTTATGGCTGTCGGTTCTAATGGCTGATAACTAGACAAGCTTGTAGGTATGATATGTTTACTTTGTGAAAACATTGTGCCAGCTGTTTAAGTGGAAACCTGAGCTGAAATAACTAGTTATAGCTTAGCTTGTTGTTTTTGTCTCTGTGGAAGACCTAACATCTGATCAGAGTAGCTGAGGTGGGAGAGCATGTTGCTAGTAGCTGAAGCTCTCATTGCCAAGTAGTGCCTAACACAGAGGCTTCCTTGGTGAAAAATAAAACACTTCAAAAATTTTCAATATAGCATACAGTTGACCTAACATTGTTTTTGGCCCATTTTGACCAAAAACTTGCTAAATTACATGGAAAAACTATACCCATCTGCTATGCTGTATAGCTTAGGACACTGATCATATCAGGCCCCCATAAGCATCCTATCCGGCCCCCAGAAGATCACTAATTAAAGAAAAGGAGGAAAAGTAGATATTGTGGTTTTAATAGTTTCTTTTGGCTTTAAAATGTCATCAGCTGTTAAATCTACCCCAAAATAATTAATATTGAAATAGCTGTAGAATGACTTTTTTACAGAAATTCATCTGTCAGCCAATAGTAGTAAATATCAAAAAAAAGGGTTGCAAAAATGGCCAGATAAAGTGATAAAAGGGGTTAGAGAGTGGCAAAAATTGATGATAAGTGTCAAAATGGGTTGTGGAGTGCCACAAAGGGACAAATATTTGCAGGAAAAGAGTTGTTATATGTGGTAAAAATTGGTAAAAGAGGACAAAAGGGCCAAAAAGTATCAAAAAAAATGAAAAGGGGTTACAAAGTGGCAAAAACAGATGAAAAGTAGCAACATGGACAAAAGAGTGGCACAAAGGGGATAAAACATACAAGAAAGTGGTTTAAAAGGGGTTAAAGAATGGCAAAAATTGGGTTAAAGTGGCAAAATGGGGCAAAAAGTATTAAAAAATGGGCTAACAGTGACAAAAATAGCCCGGCAAAGTAGTGAAAAGGGGTTAAAGAGTGGCATACAGGGGCAATAATTGTCAGGAAAGTAGCAAAAATGGGTAAAAAAGTGGCAAAAATTGGTTTAAAAGTGGCAAAACATGTTGTGGAAACGGCCAAATGAAGTAGCGAAAAGCAGTTAAAGAGTGCCAAAAAATGAGCTAATACTGGTGCTAAATCACAATTGGGGAGGACCTATTCTCTGGGATTTTCAGGGGCCCAGCCAATTCTGGGGGCAGTCCTGTCTCCTTGTGGACTGCTGCATTACAGATAATAGGGATAGATCTGACTGGTAATGCCTTAAAAAAAATCCTGCGTTTTGAAAGAAAATACAAATACAATAATATGTTAATCAGATGAAAACATTTATCTAATTTTTGTTTATTTGAGAGTCCGCCCCCCCCCCTCAGAGTCTCTGTCCAGACTAAATCTGGCCCTTGTGCAAATATACTTGATGACCCCTGACCTAGGATCTCCAAGTGCGTCCTGTTTGAAGCGACAACACTCACTAAAATCACAAGGGACTAATGGCACTAACACCAAGTACTTTTTATAACCCAGCTTTAAAAATACTGAAATAACCCTTTAACACTGTACCTGCTTTATTGAAATATCAGTACATGTACAAATTTAAATGTTTTTAATGGGGCTCTTATGAACTGTCTTGGAGTGAATTTTTAATGATCGTTTTAATGGTGAGAATCTGAGAGAGCCGGTGCCCTTTACAGTGCTCTTCTCAGAGTGTATCAACCTTTCCCTAATTTAACCTTTACTGTATCCAAAAGGCAAATATACTTAGATCTAAGAGTCAAAGACATGAGGGCAAAGCAGTGTTTTCAGACCACTCTAACAAACTTCAAGTGTCTACAGATCTCAGGTTAGCAGGCAGCTTGTTCAATAGGACAGCACTATAATGATTAAATGCTCCTTCACCATATTTACCTCTAACTTATGTACATTCAAGAGGCCCATACCTGGCAGGTCAGAAAGGTACTGGGGTGCCATACCATTCAAAGATTTATACACAAGGAGTAGAACTTTCTAATCAATTCTGTGTTGAACTAGAAGGCAGTGAAGATTTCTCAGAATTGGTGTGATGTGTTCCATTTTCTTTGTTCTTGTTAACACTCAAGCTGCAGTATTTTGGATGAGCTGGAGTTGGTTTATTGTCTGTTACAGTATAGAACATTACAACAACCTTGTGTGCTGGATATGAATGCATACATTTATGCGTTTTAGAATCAGATTGAGACATGGAGGACCTATGTTTGAAAATGTTTTTTATAGGTGGTAAAGGGCTGTTTTGGTAATGACGACAATATGATGTTGAAAGTTTAGTTTTGTGTCACTGATAACACCGAGATTTCTAAACTGCTCACAGTACTTAAAAGGAAGTGAAGATGAAATCGATAGGAATTCTTGTCTCTGTTTTTGTGGACCTACAATCTTTAGCTGTCCTTGTGAAATCAATGTGTTAAGATTATGTAAGCTGTTTAGAGATGTAATTTCAGTTAAAGGTGTATGTTTTAAAGATGGAGTCTGATTAACTCTATCATTGCTAATTCTTGTTTAGTTTTATCTTCTTTTCTCTATGGCAGTACTTTTACAAGTGGCAAATATAGATCAGTGTTAGAGCCGATCATCTCTTATCCAATGGACTATGACAATGTGGGTGAGACACTTGACCTCAAATTGCTCCCACTGCTGCATAATCAGTGTGTGCATATGAATGGGATTAGTTGATACTGGGGGAAGCTTCACGTAGCAGCCTTCACCATCAGTGTGTGAACATGGTCTAAGTTTGTTCTGCAGTGGAAAATTCCCTTTGAAGAGTTAAATGACTTGAAATGTGCTATAAAAGCTCAAGTCCATTCACCAATTTGCCATAATAATTTGACAGCAGCTATGGCATTTTCTATCTTTGTTCACTGTCCTTTACTCCTCTGACTCCTTTATGGTTCTGCTGACTCCCTCAGGTATTGGTGTCATCAGTCTGGAGCGGGCCTATCCTCTCACCCTGGGTTCCAACATAGGCACCACGGCCACAGCCCTGCTGGCAGCTCTGGCCAGTCCTGGGAACAAGCTCGCGGCTGCCATACAAGTGAGCCATTATCATAATATTTAAAATAAACAGCTGATTTTTTAACTGCAGGGAAACGAGAAAGAGGAGTCAAGGCAACACTAGGACTGCTCTCCCCATTGGATGGAAAATGATTCTCATGAATATATTTTCCACTGATGTGCCCTCCAGAAGTAGGATGAATACTGACTGTGAGACAGCATTAACAGAGCCAACAGATGTATTTTTTATTGTCACAGACCGAAAACAGGGGTGTTGCAGTGAATTATCTACAGATCACAGATTGCAGTAATGTTTGTGTACAGATATATTTATGAGTATGTATTTATGCATAAGGGCTTTGCAGGCAACTAAGTGGACGATCCAGAGGGATAAAGGTGCCATTTGTTAGTCTTAGGGAACAGACCTGTGAAAATCAACAACCATAACATGTCACTAGGTTATGTTTATAAAATGAATGTTATATAATGTCACAACTGTTGACTATAAGGATGTAAATCACAGCAAGAATGCTTTCATCACTGACTTAAAGGATTTCTTTTGTATTTGCACATTCATACAGCACACCCTGCTACCATCTGAGCTATATTTACCCATATCAGGTACCAGTTTGTGTGGCTTCATGGTGTGCCTCTCCTCTGATAGCCTATCCATTAATGGACACGCATACACACAAACAGGCTTTTTATATTTAAACCTGCATATTGCGGTTGTGTTATTTTATAAAGTCTGTTTAAATAGGATTATTCACAGCCTCTGAAAACAAAGCATGGCTCAGACTGCATGGAAAAAAACAGAAACATGCATTAAAACCCGCCAATAATGGAAAACAAAAGATTGGTAGTGTGAGTAATAATTGAAGCTGAAGGGTTGAGTTCAGTAAGTTAACATGAAGTTAGAAAAAGTACATGTTTTATGTTAATCTGACCAAAACTAGCCTTTAAAAATCCATGTTATCTTGTTGAATTTATAATGCTAGACAGTGTGGTCAAAGGTTTTTTTTTTTTTAATTCTTACATGTATACAACTAAAGCACATTCAAACTGACCTGGGTGTTCTGCACTGGGCTTTGACCCAGAAGTCAGTGAGAATAAATAGGTAGCATACCAGAAGGCATAATGCTGTCTTCCTTTGGATATCATCATAAGTTGTAGCCAGTGTGTAACAACAGTAAAGCTTTCAGTAGATATGAAATTACAGAGCTGTTAAGTTGTCCATGGTTTTACTGTTGCTATAGAGCTGAAAAGTGCTTGTGTGCCCAAATTTTGCTGTTTAAATCCCCATCAGACATTTCGTAAAATCCCTACAACAACAATTTTAATGCATGAACCAAGCTAAACAGCTACCTGAGCACTCTTGACTATAAAACATTTGATTCTGCACAAAAACAGCATTCGAAAATAGAGAAAAAGTGAAAGGTATAAGATTGTGTACATTTTTCTTTACAAGGAGGAAGGAACAACGGATCCCACAATCTATTGTGATTTATTTTATCCTTTGTTAATGGTAGCTTTTCAAGCTTTAAATCATATAATTATCATTTTCTATGCGCATCTTCATTGTAGTGATTATATTTGAAATGATTATGTTGTAATACGTCTTAGTTAAGAGCATTTATCGCTTCATACTGTGGCAGCGTGTATTGTCATCATCAGCAGTCTACAGCCTTTGTTCAACATAGAGGACATTTCCATGGTAACCAGAGACCACACCTATCAGAGACATGGCTGTGACATTTAAGGATTATGGGTATTGCAGTATTTTTGGCAGAAATCGCAAATATTTATTTTTCTTAAAACAAGGTTTTGTCTTCTGCAGGAGCATACACCAATTTTAACACTCATGTAGCTCATGGTAAGTCTAGCTCTGATACTTCTGATAATAAGGATAATAATAAAATCTGCTATAGAAAAAATGAATGGGATTTTTGCTTCTGGAACCACACTGTTGAGCCCTAAAGACATTCATATTTTTCAGTCACCTGACTGCAGAGGATCAGAGGGCAACATAGTTGTAGAGCAGTGGCCGCTACCATTGTAATGCTGGTGCTGTTACACTGGGTGTTTTATTTTTCATCTCCTTGAGAACAGATCATGTTTACATCACCTGACAACTGTAGAAATGTTGAGATTTTAACCTGTTAGTTTTTGTCACCTTTGACCATCATTCTGTACATTAGGGGTAATCAACTAAAATTCAAAGAGGTCCAGTCAGAGAAAATATATTAAACCAAAGGTCCGGAACATCATAATGTCTAACTTGAGTTAGAGTGATATGTGGATCTGGGTGTGATTTCAGGGACTTGTTGAGCTGATAAAATATGGAAATTTGTCTACAGCTCACCAGTTCCTCCGTCTGTGAATCTTTCCTTTAGGGCCCTCTGAAATCTGTTTCATTTTTTGCCAAATTCCATTTTAATGTTTTGGAATTCCGATTTTTAACCTTTCCACTAATTTGACCATAAAAAAGAGTGCCCTGTTTATGTAAATGAATAAAATGTTCACTAATTAAATAGAAATAACCTGAAATTTACTGAAAAAGGGCCACAGTTGGCCTGTGAGCCACAGTTTTGATAACCCTGATATAAAATAATTATAATCAGTGTAACATTCAGGTATTTCCATAGTTTTTAGACACATCCACGTGTATAATCACATCCTACCTGATGTTTATAATGTAAATGAAGAAATCCTTCTGTTCTCTCAGACACAGAGTGATAGTGACTTAAAAAGAAGGTAACATTAAAGTTGAATGGTTAAAAGTAAACCTGTAACTTAAACTTTTCTTACTCTCACAGTCTGTAACAGTGCATGCAGTTTGATGCTGCATTGTTGTACTCCTGACTGTAACTTTTCTCTCCTCATCTCCCTCCATCCTCGCTGTCTGTCTGCTTCATATTAGACTGCATTAATGCAGACCATTGGCTCATTAAGCAACCAAAGAGAACTACACTATCAACGGGGGGAATTATTAAGCTAACTGATACTCAAATGTAACATCATTTACAGGACTTTGACTCCGCCCGACTTGAGTTTGAGCCCCTTCGAGGGGTGAGTAGGTGAGAGGTGTGTCCGTGCCCCACGCAGAGTCTCTCTCCGTGACTCTCTGGTGTGGTGAGGTAAATTAACTCGAAGCATGGATGAGTTTTGTTGAAGGTTCAATATTATGTCGTCCTGTACTACCCTGTGTGTTGTTTGCCAATGTTTCATGCAGCTGCTGTTACTGTTTAGGAGGGGGCGGAGTGAGTGTTTGTGAAGTGCCCCGCTTTAGTGTTCCCCCGGAACATATTCCTCAGATATACGTTCCTCTTAATAAAAAACACAACATTTCGGTCTAATTCATTCAAATTTTCTCGATTTCCAATAGATTCCATTTATGTTGGCCAATTCCGCGATTCTCTTCGCTAACGTGGAAATCATAGGATCCTAGACTCCTTGTCTCAGCTTACTCATCTTTTCATCTACCCTCTTTGTCTTTCTAATGGTTGTAGGTCTGGGTCCAGGTCCGTATTGGATGGTGTCTGGGTCCGGACCACGGTCCGCCATTTGGTGACCCCTGCTGTACATCAATTGCTAGTTAATAGCATTAACTGTTTATTCAAACAGCTGGTCTGCTAAAACTAAGCTTTCTATCAGATGACATTCAGATGACAGATGACTGTTCATGTTAACGTACAGGTTTACAGTTTAAATATGGGTTAAAAATATTTATTGGAAGAAAAGGCAAACATGAAGCATTTTTTTTCAAAGTAAATAAAAATAAAAACATGGTCCAACATCAAATCAAGAACAAGGATAAAGCCTCAAGGTAGCCAGAATAATAATAGCTTGACGCTTACTTTGGAAGGTATTGAAGTATTTAAAAATTTGAGGGGTAAAACCACCTCTAGACTCACAGACGTCCATGTGTTTAATTGATCAGATATTGGATTCACTTTGTTGGTTTGATGCCATTGAGTGTCTGCCCATTTCTCACAGACTAAAAACATTTCTTTATGTTCTGTTTGTTTGTAGATTGCTTTATGTCACCTCTTCTTCAACCTCTTCGGCATTCTGCTGTGGTATCCTCTTCCCTTCATGCGTCTGCCGATAAGGATGGCTCATATCTTGGGTGAGCGCACCGCTAAGTACCGCTGGTTTGCAGTCTTGTACCTTCTCCTTTGCTTCCTGCTCCTGCCCTCACTGGTTCTTGGCCTTTCCCTGGCAGGATGGAGGGTAATGGCTGGTGTCGGGGCTCCTTTCCTGGGTGTTACCATCTTCGTCGCCATTGTAAATGTAATGCAGGCACGCAGCCCCGGTTGCCTACCTGCCAAGCTTCAGACTTGGGACTTCCTTCCTCATTGGATGCGATCTCTGAAACCACTGGATCGCTTGATCACCAAGGCAACAGTTTGCTGCAGCTCTACGTATGTTGAGGGACAGGGACAGGAAGAAGAGATCTCAGCAAAGACAAACGCTAAAGACACAAAGAAAGAAGCTACCTTCAGGAAGGAGGCGCTGGCTTATGATAACCCAGTGCTGGACTTCTTGGAGGAGAGTCGACCAGGTGTCAGAGTTTTTAAACTGAGAGGGCTAGAGAGATGCAACAGCACTCCTCTGTAGTCACAGTGGCTAATTTTACACTCTTATTGTTTTGGTGAAGAAGGAATTACAAAAAAGCCACAACACAATGCTTTGGAATTAATCCGTATCTGACCATGAATTAATTGATAGTTCAAGAATGTCAGCCAAGAGCTGGCTATCATAATTACGTACACAAAACACATTTTCATGTCTCCATTTTATTGAGTACTTTCAGCACCTTTTCTTCTTCAAAGTTGGCATACTTGATCAGGAAATAAAGTTTTCTATGTTGTAACTGCAAAAACAAATCTCGACTCGTCTCCTCCATCTCTGTACACCTCTCTTCTTTAGCTTCTGACAACAAATCAGAGGAGTCAAAAGAGCCGTCACATCATTTCACAGTCTGCGCTTTAATTTCTCTTTTGGGTTTGCCTGTGAGAAGGATTGCATTGAATCATCTCTGAAATGTCTCTGGTCCTTTTCTCAGAGCTCTGACCACCTATGGAGGCTCTGAAGTCTCCTGTTTTATCCTTTACAAAGGTCAAATAACTTTCAATAATCACATTTAGCACATGCCTAGTAATATACTAACCTTCCAAAGCAGATGGATACACCTGTTTCTGTGTTTGTCACTGGCAAATCCATCTTGCTAAGCTCCCATCTGCCCGTTTGGGTCTGGTTAGAAAGTTACAGGACCAATCAGCGTCGAGGGGCAGTACTTTCGGGTGTGGTGGAGTCATGATGTAAACAAGCATCAACAAGAGGCCAGTGCAGTTATGGCAGAAGACATTGGCGCGCTAAAGCACCAGTGTTATCAGAACTTGATTTCTTTGTTAAAAGAAGAACAGCAGTGAGTTGTTTTCTTTTCAAAAATGACAAAAGTCATGGACTGACATGTCTACAGTCACCATGATTCGTGTTATGCAGCTCTAATGGAATTTTGCTCCTTCGGTAGGGGTGCAGCTCGTCACATTTTATTGTTCTGATTGGCCTGTAAAGATGTGACAGACAGAAAATTTGTCCAATCACCCTCCGAGTTTTTTTTTAAAGGTTCTGCCCTTTCCCAAATGCTGTATATGAGAAGTTTTCCATCTGGCGTGCCATGTTAGTAATATACAGTGCCTATGAAAAGTATTCATCCCCTTGGATGGTTTGTGCTTTCATTGATTAATCAGTCTTGGTCAATGTAATTTGGCTTTTTTTGGCAACAAAAGAACAAGAAAACTTTTAATGTCAAAGTGAAACAGATAAAGAAATGTCAATTAATCTTTTTCCAAACCGCAGTTCTCTCGCTGACTAAATAAGATGTTCTGCTGGATTTTCCTATATTTTGCAGTATTCATTTTGCCCTCTACCTTTACCAGCCTTCCAGGGCCAGCTGCTGAGAAGCTTCCCCACAGCATGATGCTGCCGCCACCATGCTTCACAGTGGGGATGGTGTTTTTGTGGTAATGTGTGCTGTTTGACGTTGATGTTCCAAACATAGCATCTTGTCTGATGGCCATAAAGCACTGTTTTGGTCTCATCAGACCAAAACAGAGAGAACTTTATTCCACTTAAACATGGAGTCTTCCACATGCCTTTGGCGCACTTGAGTTGAGATTTAATATGTACTTTCTTCAACAGTGGCTTTCTCTTTGCCACTCTTAAAGGCTTTGACTGAGTCTCTCTCATGTTAGCTGCAGTAGTTTGTAAGTCCTTCGGAGTAGTCATAGGTGTCTTGGTGGCCTGTGTCATTAGTCTCCTTCTTGCATGGTTGCTCAGTTTGTGAGGATGTCCTAATCTTGGCAGA
Organism: Cheilinus undulatus; assembly: GCF_018320785.1. NCBI lineage: Eukaryota > Metazoa > Chordata > Actinopteri > Labriformes > Labridae > Cheilinus > Cheilinus undulatus. The sequence goes on along the minus strand of NC_054874.1, from coordinate 23,814,462 downwards.
TTTACACATGCTACATTCCTTCCATTTATTGATACTGGATTCAACTGAAATCTGGGGGATGTTCAGTGCCCTGGACTTTTTTATGTCCATTCCCTGAGTACACTTTTCAATAGCCTTTTATCTGAGTTGCATGGAGTGTTCTTTTCTCCTCATAGTGAAATGGTAGCCAGGAATACTGATTAACCGGTGACTGGACCTTCAAGACACATGTCTTTATTCTACAATTGCTTCAGACACATTCACTGCACTCATGCAATCCCTATTTTACTAATTGTGAGCCTACTATTTTAAATTACATATTTTTATTTAATTGGCAATACTTTTTGAAATTGCTTTTCACTTTGACATTGAAGAGATTTTTTTGTCAAAAAGCCCAATTATATTGACCATGATTGATTTAAAAAAACAATTAAAGGGTTAAAAATGTGAGGGGTTGAATACTTTTCATAAGTGACGATATAGTTTATCCTGAAACAAGAGCAAAACTATGCATTGTTAGCTTTTAAAATCTACACCCTTGATTAAATGTAGTTTTTGTTGTTAAAGGAACAGACAGAAAAAGAACAAAAGGAAGCCAAAGCAAAGCTTATTGATGAAACAATGCTATTGCACTGACTTAAAAGGCCATGGACTCACTTGTTATGCAAGTGTAAGTGGGCGAGTATAGACATAGACACTACAAAGAATTCAAAGAATCATCATTAGCTTGATATTATCCTCTAAAGGGAGTATGATTGTGTTGAATATTTTTGTGTTTGTGTGTGCTCTATTGTTTGCACGTCTTAGTGGGAGACTATGCATACTTGGGAGGTGTTGCTAAATGTGTGAATGTGTGCTTTGCTTTTTTGTTGCAGTGGAATAATTCATCATTTGCTCCTTAAACGTGGACTCTTTGAAGCCTGTGGATTTAAAGAGAGATTATTGACACACTTTTACTCTACAACTAACAGGAGAGTAAGACTTTGAAGGAGGCTTTGCAAGACGGATTAAAGATGCCCATAAATTAAATCACGACTGTTACTCTATTAAAAATCTCAGCACAGTAACTTGTGTAGCACCCACTTGTAACGACTTCTCAGTGAGACATTTTGTCCTCTCTCCCCTCTTATCACACCCCTCTGATCCTGTCATACTCTTTAAAGTTTCAGTGTTTTAAATGAGATGCAATCATCTGCACCAGCAGACAAGGCAGTCTGGACTGAGTTTGCATCATCCTGCAGAGTCTTATGTGAACCCCAGAGGCAAGCATGAGCAGTCTGAGAGGGAAAAGGGAGGGCAGCCAGAAAAAAAGGATGTACCATGGCGCTCCAGTGTAAGCACTCACAAAAATACTCCTGTTCCCTCCTCTGAGTGAGACTTTACGTAAGTGTTGATTATTGGCAGTGTTGGGTTAAGCAGAGGATTAGCGCTTTAGTCCAGTCGGGTCAAGTCTGGCCATGCTCTCGTGTCCTGGTGCTGCTTGGGCTCTGGGTTGTTTTTTTACTGTTCGGATAGTTTCAGTTTCTATTCAAAGCCTATAAGTGTTTAAATTTATTTTACCTCAGCGTCATAGTATGAGCTGGCAGATGATTATAAAATGTACTGATATATGGCTTCATCTTTAAACACTGATACACATGTACACACTTTGAAATCACCTTTCCTCTTCACTCATGTAGAATCTGTGAATCTGTAACTGTTTATAATGAGATCCCTGTAGAATCTGTTACTTCCCTGCCCACGCTTTTAATACTCATTTATTGCACATCCCCCTCCAGGTTGCATATAAAGTGTAAATGTGAGTGTTTGTGTTTAACAGAACAAGGAAGTAAATCCTCAGTTTACTCCCTGCAGAGTAAAAAGTAATTTCTTTCTGCTGTTCAAGAGCAACGTGCTTCATAAAGAGACAAACTCACACTACATCCTTCAATAGCTTATTTCAGTGAACCCATAAGCCCTGCAGATTTTGCTTCCGAAGCATTTTGTGCATAACTACTGGGCTGCTGATGCGGCAATAATCTTACAACGGCCATTTCTTGCTGTGTAAGATCTTGTCAGAGTGTTTCTCAAAGGGACTACAATACACCCGATTAAAATTATGATCCAGACACCATTACTGTGAGCTCTGTGGTAAAAGTGCTGTCTGTGTTTACTCTCACTAAATTGGAAATCTGCAATATCCTCCTGAAACCAAACAGTGAGTGGAAGTTTCCCTTTAGGCAGCCATGTTTGCATAGAAAAAGTTTTGACTGTGATTCTTTCAGCCATAATTACAAAAGGTTTCAAATTATTATCTTTTAATAGCATTAATCATTGGATTAAAGTCTGTTTAGGCTCTAAAGGATTTAAAATAATGGCCTATAGCAATCATTACACTCCACATAAAAGTCAAATTCATAACTTTTTGCTGCTTTAGTTACACTACCCACAAATTTCACATAGTGCATCTAAATCCCAGCCATTCTAGTCAATCTTTGGGTCAGCACTGGCCACTGCAGCTGGTGTCAATTTGTCAGAGACCGACCCAAACAGGAAGTCAGGAACAGGAATGCACGGAGCATCTGGTCAATTTCCATATAAAACTATCACTATATAAACATTACATGAAAAAAGAAGAAAATGGAAATCAATAAAACTTAGATCAGCAAAAAAGCATACCACAAGTTGTCTATTTTTGCATAAATTTGTGATCTTTTGATTTGTGATCTTTCTGCTTTGGGCTGTTGTGCGCTGTTCTTTAGAAACAAGTCATTAAAAAAGTCAGATACAGTAAAGATTTTCTTTAAAACAGATTTTTACTCTCAGCCAGTGTAGACCAGAGGTGTCCAACTAAGGGTATCCATTATTAATTGGCCCGCAGCGAATTCTAAAAGTAAATCAAAATAAGGCCCATATGAGATGACTATGATTAAACTCAGATGATAATGTAAATGACAAACATATTGAGAACCAAAGTAATAAAGATATCTAGGTTCATAACACCCTGATTATTAGAATAACAGCAACCTGACCCCATGAATGATGCTCATTTGCTCTGTTTGCTCCAGCTCAAGGTTTACAAAGGCATATCATGCTTGTAATCAAGCACCAACACTCTTTGGCTGCTTATTTTGTGTCTGAATGTGGAGCTGAGCCATCAGCATTTCCCCTCTCTGATACATGCAGTGTCAGTTTCCTACTGACCAGCTGTGGATCCTGTGGTAGCCAGGGCTGATAAGGGCCTCTTTCGAAACCTGAAGTCCTTACAAGGATTTGCTATTTTCCTGCTGTAATTTCACACTTTTTTTCCTTGGGCATATTCAATTACTAAGCATATTGTAACCTACATTTGAGTTGTTTTACTTAATTTAATGCACAAAAGCTGACGCATTTTAAAACCGCCCAGCCGTCTTTATGTTTTTCTGTATGTGGCCTTCAGTTAAAGAAAAGTTTAGACTCCCTAGTGTAGACCTTAAATAGTTGTTATGTCTCAAATGGAATACCTCCGTTAGTATAATGTATTCCAGCACAGGGGCTGCACAACGCTGCAGGAGTTAGCGCTGTTGCTCTGCAGAAAAAAGGTTTCTGGCTCTAATCCTGGCCAGTGCCTTTCTGTGATGTGTTTGCATAAGCAGTGGATGATGGGTTAACTCCAGGTACTCTGACTTCCTCCCACAGACCAATAGCATGTTCATTAGGTGAAATGGTGACTCTGAATCAGTAGTAGGTGTGAGAGTGCCTGGTTGTGTGTCTCTAGATGTCAGCTCTGTAACTGAGTGGATCCAGGATGTTCCCCACCTCTCGTCCAGTGACAGCTGGGATAGGCTCCAGTCTCCCGTAACCCTGAATAGCATAAGCAGTGAAGAAGAAGGATGGATGGATCAAAGTACATTTAAATGCTGTACGGAGCATAATCACAGTGGGTTAGTACTGTCCCAAAATGTGCACTGTTGTTTTAAATGAATAGGAAGTGAGAATGGTTTAATGACCTCTGTTTTCTTCGCTTTTTTCTTTTCTTAACTGTAGGTACCTGACAGACATTAGGTGGGTAAAAGTGAAATCTGGTGGCCAATTTTTCTCACTATTAGATTCAGGTAACTTGTATTGTATGCCAAAAATATTTACTTTATTAAAATACAATTATTCTGCTGTAAATGCCCTTTTCTTGATTGAAATGTGCTGCCGTTGCTGATAACAAGTTAGCTAGCTAGTGGATGCTAACGTTAGCTAATGCGCTGATATGTCGTTCATTGAGGATGTGAAGTGTCCATCATTCCACACTCAGATTTTGGATGTTTTTGAGAGAGGCAGTGGTATACTGCATTTATACTTTAAACTTCTCAGTGTGAGCGCAATTTGTGCACTAACGCACTTGAAATATTTAGTATTTAGTACAGAAGTATGCGATTCGCCTGTGTACATGATGGACAGCTCCCTGGGCGAGAAGCCAGATATATGTAGAGCTGCTGATTGGCTGCAGTATAAACCCTTCTCCTCCATGTTATCAGATGGGACATGGGTATAGCTAAAAGAATAAAATACACATCAAATAGACGTTTGTCAAACTCAGATTCTGTTGTAATAGTTATGATCATACTGTCTAAAGCAGGGATGTCAAACTCAATCACAGCAGGGGCCGAATTCTGAATTTGGGTCCAACCTGAGGGCAGCGGAGCAGCGTCCACATTTAACCATAAATTAACAACCTTATTTTCACTAACAATGAATTATGAGGGAATAACACCTTAGCACTGATGATAAATGCTTCTGAGATTGAGAAAGGTCAAAATGATAAGTTTAAAGTCTTAAAATCTGAGACAAAAATTCAAACTTCTTAGCTCAAAAAGGTTCAGAACATGGCATTAAAAGCCAAACTAATGTTTTTTAAAGGCAAATAGAAAGATAGAAAGTTGAAATCATGATTCTTAACAAATTCAAAATCATCGGTTTAAAACATCAAATTGTGAGAAAAACATTTAAAATTTGAGTTTTAGCGGTCAAAATATTACTTAAAAATTTAAACTTGAGGATCTAAAAGGTTAAATTATGAGATAAAAGCCAAAGTAAGGAGCCTAACAGGTCAAACGTGAGAAAAATTCATAATCATGAGTTTAAAAGGTCAAAATATTACTTAAAAATTTAACTTATTGAGTGCTATTGACGTATATATACGTCAAAGTGTTTTTTCGGCAGCTGGCACAAGGGGCGCTCCGGGATACGTAGTCGGAACACTACAGTCGGGAGTTACGGTAGATCAAACATCAGAGGTGGAGACCCTGGGGTCAACGAGCAGAGCGATCGTTACGAAGGTAAACTAAGCTAAAAGTTCTAACTTAGATGGTGGAAGAAACCTTAAACTTTTGCCTGAGAACTCGCTTACTCACTGAAACCGACACTGAACTTAACGACAGCGAATCCAGGCATCGACGCTTTTATGATGAAATAGAGAGTGTCTTCTTTCATTTGAGCTATTTGGTGTTTTCAGAATCACAGTACAAAATATTCTGTGGGTCTTGAAAGATGACTCAAAATGGCCAAAAACACCGGCACAAGCCACTTTCCATTTCATAAAAGGGCTGGCACTCAATGGGTTAAGATTGAAGATCTAAAAGGTCAAAAAATTTGATAAAAGGTTAAAATTGTGAATTGAAAAGGTCAACATGAATTAGTGGTCAAAACCATAGGTTTGCGTCATTACCACATTCCTGACTTTTTATCTATTTTTTTTTTACTTTTTCCCCTCATTTTTAGACTTTAAATCATCATGGTTAAGTTTACATTTTTTATTGAAGGAAATCTGCAGACCTCAAAGTGGGCCAGTTATAATTAAAATATGATAAGATCTGGTGGTCTTTTGTTGTAACACATAACAACACTGTGATGATTTTTCTTATTACCTTATTATCCGCCAAGGAGGTTGTGTAATCGGGTGAGTTTGTTTGTTAGTTTGTTTGTTCGTTTGTTAGCAACATAACTCAAAAAGTTGCCGATGGATTTTGATGAAATTTTCAGGAAATGTCAGAAATGGCATAAGGAGGAAGTGATTAGATTTTGGGAGTGATCAGGATCACCGTCTGGATCCAGGAATTTTTTAAAAGGATTCTTCACTATTGGGAGATAGGGCTAATGGTGGAGGTCTGCTTTTCTAGGTGCTACTGTTTTTGGTTTTTGTATCTTGAAACGTTTTTGGGTCCCACCACTGTTTCTCTTTATTTTAGGCCTTTGTGTGCCTTTTTTGTCTTTGGGCGTCTATGAGCCAGTCCACACTTTTAAGCTTTTGCTCTCAAGTCAGTCTTTGGAATCCTAGTTTACCACAGCTCAACACAACATCTTAGTATTACAACTCAAGTAATCTGGTAATTTCATACTGTATCTTTACTGAAAAATACAGTAATTTCATTCTTTTTTGTTTAAATTTCTATTGTCACGGTTTTGGTTTTGCTCCTACTTGTTGGCATGTTGCTGCATACCCAGTAGGTAAATGAAAGCTTTTGAAAGCAGTGAAAAAAGACAGGTGTTGGACTATGGGGTTCACATTTAATGTCTCATTAACATGATTTGTGCTGCCTGATCCTCTCATTAGAGAGAGATGCACACTGAAGAAGGTGGAGGCCATTTTGGGGAACATGGATCATCCACTTCATATCACCCTAAAAGACCAAAAAAAAAAAAAAAAAAACAACAGTGGTGGACGGCTCCTCTCTCTTTGCTGCAGGACGGAAAGATGTAGAAGATCTTTTATAGCCTAAGCAATAAGACTATATAATTTTACCATAAACAGATGAGACTCCAGACAAATGATTTCCCCTTCAGGGATAAATAAAGTTATTGTATTGTATTGTATTAAGAAATGACCCACACAGATTTCACATTTATAAGGAATGGCATTGGAAATGATGGATCTCTTTAAAAAAAACAAAACAAAACAAAACAAACAAAACAAAACAAATAAAAACAGAATATTGAGGTACACAGCTTGCTACAGGATAGTTTTTAAAATCTGAGACAGAACCAGAACTGAAAATGTGCATTATTTATTATTCAGCCTCTCCTGTGAAAACAAACTCTTCTTTCATGGCCAATGGCTGTTGTTAAGTCAACACTGTGTGGGCCTGTTGGGATGACATATTTATTAACTGTCTAAAATGGACTTTCCATTCACTTTCATTTATTTTTCTCAAGCAGGGTAAGCCTCTAATGACATTTAATGTCCATGTAATGCACATGATGTTCCAGATTTGCATTTGTTATTTAAAAACAAAACCCTGCAGGTATGACTACACTTAATGGAATCATGAAGATGAATTTAGATGAGAATCTTTGTTTTTAATGCAGGAACATGATAGGATAACAGACCTGCATGCCTGCACATACTAGCATGATATCAAGAATGGCTGGCCAGAGTAAGGCCAAATACATTTTAGTGTCATTTTAAAAACCTCTGAGCGCATCGTCTGCTATCAAGTACTCGTATAAAATAAAGACACTTACAAATCATCCATCAGTTCTCCTCTTCTGACTCTTTTCAGTCTTTCCCTGCCATCAGTGTGCCAAAGCAATGTAGCCTTTTATGTCATATGACTGTGAGACACTCAGCAGCACCCCCAAAATGTGCACCCACCAAAAACGCCCATTCCTCATTTCTGCATCAGGCTAGAAAGAAAAAGAGCTTGTGGTTTGACTCACATTTGAACGTGTGTGAAAGTCCAAAATGATTTAAGTATTCACAAAAAAAGACACTGATAAAAGAAGTTACATGCTTGCATTGAAAATGTTTAGTTACTCAAATAGTTTAAAAGTTACAAGATTATCTTGTGAAAAATTCAGATGAATTCCTCTTGAATAAAAGCGATTTTGTCAGAGAGTGTGAAATCACTTTCAGAAAATAAAAGACAAGTTTCTCTGAGTTTTTAGCTTCACTCTTTATCTCTTCTGCTCTCACATAATTACCTCCTTTGCTGCACAAACACATTTGTATTGAATGCAGCTAAAATACAGGAGTGAGTGAGAGAGAGAGGGAATGAGAGGAACAAACAGATGGATGTTTTGGGGCAAAACAAGCTCTCTTCCTGCCGGGCAAGGTGGGTGGTTGATTTGAAATATGCACATTAATGCCGTCTGTGCTGCTGCTGATACTGTGTGCAGGCTGACAGTGAGGGGCGTTTTTACAGCATCACACTGTAAGCCAGCTAATACAGTCATATTTTAATGCAGATACTTTTTATTGAAGGATGTGTTATTGATGTGTTTCAAACAGAGGTTGAGCCGCATTAACATTATGTAGAGAAATTTGTGACCAATTTTTTACATAGCATCTTGGCAATTCATGCTCTCTCCTGAATGTTTGACAAGTTCTTCATAGAGATAAAAATAGATTAACCACTGAGTATGTAATGGTATAATTCTGAGTGTAGATTTACACTCCCCCTGGGATGTATGTAATTTGTTTAATCTTGCTTGGCATGATTGTAAATCTAGTGTAATTTGTTGATACAGCTCACTTTAGGATATGCATGGCCAGTTCTTACACAAGGCATGAATTGCAGAACTAGTGAGCAACATTGTATTGAGTTTTGTTTTTTTCTTTTTTAGCACCCACAATGAAAAAAGGTGAGAACTTCTCCATCTGCATGACGTGGAGAGAAAAAAAAACAGCAGAATTAGCGAGTTTTTGGCAAAATTAACATCTGGACCAAAGTGACGTAAATGTGTGAATGAGCCCTGGTGTCAAATATTATTAAAAAAAAAACAAATCATTTAATCCGTTGAGTTTTTTGGTTGACGCTAAAGCTAAGAGCTGTAAGACACTACAGCATGCCTGCCTGTCAGTCAGATCAGTCATGCCCTTAACTCAGTTTTTCAAGCCCCAGCCTCACCAGGGAGGGACTTGGTTACTGTTAAGGCTCATTTACACTCTACCGTTGAAACGCATACAGACAAGGACAGTCTCTGCGCTCATTTTTTGTCTGTTCTCTGGAAGCTTGCAGATACAGACCAAACGTTGCAATACCACCACCAATGATGGGGGCAGTGTTGATAATTGTGGCCAGCAGTTCAACCCAGAGCAGAAAAACACAATGAAGAAGCATCATTTGAAAAATCAAGTTTTCTGAGGAAGTATCCTGGAATATTGAGTGAGCTGTTGGAGAATACATATCAATGATGTTAGCTTACCCAGGCACAGAGACAGACAACTACAAGGGCACAGCTTTGCAGAAGACAGACCGTTCTTTCTACAGTCTATGGGACAGACGGAGCAGCATTAAACTTATTGTGTAGCTCCGTGAGAGACAGTGACCTCTAGTGGTTTAGTTTTACCATGTCCACTCCAAAATAACAAAGACAGGTCAGCATAAGGGCAAGGATGGTTGTAAAGTTTAAAGTGCATGGATCCATTTTCTTGCATGCTTAGAGCATAAATGAGCCTTTAGGCTACCAGGTTGGCCTGTCTCAAATCCCATACTTCTGTTAGTATAGTGTATAACAGTACACTTAAATGCAGTAAAGACCACTTTGTCATGACGGGTTAGCAGCTATTGCCCAAAACTCTGCACTGCTGTTTTGAACTTACAGGAAGTGACCACTGTTAACTTCCTCCGGTTTCCTCTTCTATTTCTTTTTAACAGCAGAGGCCTAACAGATGTACGACGATAATAATCAAAATGTTTCTATTTTCACTCATCAGTAAATTGTATTTTATGTTAACATTGTTCGCTTTTATAAAAAGAGATTATTTTGCCTTAAATGCCCTTTTCATGATGTAAATGTGCTGCTGTTACTCTCTAGCATGTTAGCTAGCTAGCAGGTCCTAACGTTATAATATCTCTTATGTTACCAACGTGGCATTTATTGAATATCAATCATTACACACTCAAATCTTGCCCGTTTTTGAGTGTGCCAGCAGTAGACAGCATTTGGGTTTATTTCTCAATAGTGCTCAATAGTGTGGTTCTGGACGCAAAAATCCCATTTTCTCATTTGTGGATTTGATAATTAACCATATTATCCAAAGTATCCAAACTAGACTAACCATGAGCTACCTGAGTGTGAAACAATAGTATATGCTTCTGTAGAAGACAAAGTTCGCAGATATCACACTTAGCTAGGTGCAGAACGGTTCAGCCAAATCCTCAGTTTGCATAACTTGCTCCATTATGTGTGAAACTCCCAAAATTCGTTCTTTGTGAACAGTTTCATCTTATTTTGGGATCAGGGTGCATTCTTTAAATGGGAGGGTATTCACCCCCAACTGGCAGGGAAGCTGCATGCCAGCATCAAACAGCATGTGGTTCATTAATCCAGGTGTGCATGACAGACTGTAATCAACAGAAAAGGTTCACATGCTTAGGTCACGCCCACTGCTCCCCTGATCAGTCAGTGCTCTACTTCACCATCTGAATCATGCATTCCCTGTAGTCCAGCCCACCTTTCTGTAAGCTCTCATACAGGCTCCTTCTCCCCCATCATGACTCCGTTTGTCAGAATCACTGTCAGTAGGATGAGTAGGCTGCTGCTTCACGTCTGAACAGAAGGGCAATAAATGTGAATAACTTAATTCACGTCCCATTAAGCACTTCTCTCTGCCCCTCCAAGCATGCCTGTAGAAATCAATCTCGGTCTAAGGTCACGAACAAACAAATCCTTTTTACGTAATGATTTCAGCCCCTCCAATAGCACTGATATCTTTTGTATGACTGAAACATTGTCAAAACCAGAAGAATTCAGTTCCTTTAATGAGGCCAAACGTCCAGCTTTCACCAGGGTGGGGTGTGGCTGGAATATACAGAGACAAATATCTCATTAAGCCAATTTCTTGTGGGGAATTCTCTTCATTTAAAAACCTCTGGTTTAGCACTCTTGACTGCCTTGTTGGTCTGCCCTCCAACAGCAATTTGCAACCCTCCCCTTATCTTTTTGAATGAATTAAAATATTTTTTACTAACAAAATTGGCAATATCAGGTCACAGGACACAAACACTCGTCTTATCCCTCCTGTGGAAGCCTATTCCAATATACTTCATGTCCCATCTTTCAGTTCTTTTGGCTTGGTAACATTTTCTGCTCTTAATAATCTGACAGTAGGATGAAGTCTTCCACCTGCCCTCTGGTCCTTTGTATACAGAAGATGACAGCGACTGCACCATTCTTGTCCTCTTGGATCTTAGACTTAAATACAATAGATCATAACATTCTTATTAACAGATTACAGAAGTGGGCAGGAATCAGTGATGTGGTCCTAGACTGGTTCAGGTCTTACCATAATAACAGGTACTTTGCTGAGTCCATGGCTGGGTCTTTTTATTCTCAAAAACTAAGCTTTCCCATGGTATCCCCCAAAGGCTCAGTCCTAGCTTCTTACTTTATTCTCTATTTACATGCTGGCAATATCATTCATAAACACAACAGTCATTTTCACTGCTATGTCGATAATATGCAGCTTTATGTCTCTATCACACCCATAATTTCAGCAAGTGTTTTACAGAAAACACATCCTGGATGTCTCACAACTTTTACAACTGAACAGAACAAAGCTGAAGTTATTGTCATTGGTCCCCCAGCAAAAAGAAATCAAATCACCTCACAGATAAGTAATTTTAGTCCGCTTATTGAGCCCTCCTCCAGAAATCTTGGAGTAAATTTTTGATCAAGACTTATGCTTTCAGGTGCATGTTATAAAAGTTGTCCAGTCCTGTTTTTACCAGCTCAGAAATATAGCCAAGGTCAAATCCTACATGCCCACTTAGAAAAACTCATTCATGCTTTTATTTTGTCCCACCTTATACTGCTACTCACTTTACACCTGTCTCAGCCAAAAAATCAACCCACCACCTGCAGACAGTGCAGGATGCAGCAACTCAGCTTTTAACAGGAACAAAAATGTGTGATCATATTCCCCCAATTAAGCTTCTCTCCACTGACTGCCACTTATAACTTTCAATGCACAGAATGGGCTGGCCCCTGGCTATATTTCTGAGCTTTTATTCCTGTATGAACCAGGTGCTAGTCTGAGATCCTTTGGTAGAGGTCTGCTGGCTGTTCCAAGGTCGAGGCTGAAAACTACGGGTGACAGCGGTTTTGCTCTCCAAGACCCTAGACTCTGGAACAGCCTACCAGAGGAGATCAGACTAGCAGAGTCAGTCCCTCATTTACTTCTCATCTCAAGACATTCTTTTATAAAAAAAGCATTTACTCTCTGATTCATTTAGCATTTTTGTTTTATCTCTCACTTCATTTTTTTTATATGATTGCTTGTTCTGTGGTATGGCTATGTCTTTTATCTGTATGCTTTATTTCAAAACATGTTGTGTAAAGCACTTAGTTGTATTAAAAAGTGCTATACAAAGTGTATTATTTTTATTATTTTGTAATTACAACATCATTTCAAAATATAATCACTACATTACAGATATGTACGTGTAGAAAAAAGGTAATTATACAGTTTTAAAGCTTGAAAAGCTAACATAAATGATTGTCACGGTCGGCTCTAAGCCACTGGCAAATAACGGGAGGAGGAGCGGAGTGGTTAGAAAACAAAATATAAATTTATTACAACAAATAGTTAAAATTGACAATAATATTAAGGAAAAATCAAATGCTGCCAAAGCAATCTAACAAAAGCATAACTATGGTGGGGAGCGGGGGTCAATCAGGAGCAGGGTCCCTCAGCCTCTCCTCTCCAGCTCCCACCAGAGGCACTGACGATTGTGATTTTATAAGCATGAGAATACCAGGCCCAGGTGTTCTCAATCCACATTCAGATCCCGACTGCCACCAGACCACACCCACCAGTTCCTGGAAACAAAAAAACACAACAACCAGCAAACAGGCCACCAGTACGATTGTCACATGATAATAAAATGAATTGCAATAGATGGTGGAATACGTAGTTCCTTCCTCCTTGTAAAGCCTGATTTATGCTTCTGCGTTGCATCCACGGCGTAGGTATGCTGTGGACGCAACGCCGTCGTTGATCATTCGAAGTTCTGCATCGAGGGAACGCGTCACTCTGCAATCCACTGCCATGACGCTAGGGGTGTGTGGCTGTGTGTGTGTGTGTGTGTGTGTGTGGTTTCAGAGGGGTCACATCTGTGTCACTGGTCGCTCTCCGTTGAACTGGACAATGTCTGTTTTAATGAAAGAGTGGGTGCTTGGGTGTGTGATTACAACCAGTAGTCGATATTACATGTTATTTGCACATAAGCACAAATCAGAGCTTGCGCTTGACGTTTTTTTGTTGTCCGTCACTCCTTTAAAATCCCGCTGGATCCATCCTGACAGAGCTTCATACAGTACAGGCTCATGCGTCACAGCGCTGAGACAAGTTGGAGAGATGGAGAACAACTTTATAATGCTGTCTCTGTTATGACCTGTGAGTAGGCTACAAACGTATGCCTTTATCTGTTAGATTTCCTTGACTGCTATCATGGAAAGTACAGTGTTAAAGTGAGGTTTCAGAGAGAGATAGAGAGAGAGAGAGTGGAGGGTCAGGTGGGGGTGAGCGAGCGAGAAAGAATAAAGCAACAGGTGCTGATCTGAATCATCATTTGCCCATCTCTTTTTTTGTTACATTTCAATGGTTGAAATCCACATGATAAATGAGCAAACTTTGGTGTTTAAAGTGAAGTTTCAGTGGTGAGTAAGTGAGGTGGAAGCAGCGGGAACTGTTTTGAATCATCAGTCACATTGGACACATATGAAATCTCGCATAAAATTGAACCAGTTATGAAAAAAACGGGAAATAAAACAACAATTTTGGCATCAGTGTGCAGACATGATTAGAACAACATGAAACAGGCTCATTGTGCAAAGGCCTCTGCATGCCGCATTGTGATATGTGTGCTAATAACAGGAAGAAAGACCAGAAAAAGCAACTGCTGGATATGACGTTTTGAGCGGACCAATCACAGCCCTTGCGGTCTGTGATGCTGCGATACGTAGTTAGGATTTTTACTGGAGTACTGAATAACGTTTACATTCCCTAAGAACGTTATGGGATTGGAATGGCTATTCCAGTTATTAGTCAAGCCCTCAGGCATTGCTAGGGGAAAGAAATTGTTGCCTTAGTAAACCTTTCTATTTTGATCACAAAATGTATGAAATTATGAATTAGTAGTTTATTAATTATTTTTGTTGGCAAGTGAGCATGGTATAGGCAGGTTAATGCCCTTCGAGGTGTCCAATTATCAGGGATTAATGGACTTCACGGAGGCAACTGTCTGATGTGCAGTGGAGGATGGTTCAGGCCTCCACATTGTTGGGCTTATTTAGGGTTTCTGTTAGGGTTAGCCAAACGGAGTGCTTCCAAACTATGTGAAGGCCCAGGATCTTTCAAGACCACTCCCCTCATGTATATGGGCCAAGCAAACCCCAACTCCAGGGTCGTGGAGCCCCTCACCAAAGCCCTGCTTTTTAGGCTACGGTTAGGATTAGGATTAGGGTTGGCTAAATGGAAGGCGCTGAAACTATGTGAAGGCCTTGGATCTTTCAAGACCACTCCTCCCCTCATACATACAGGGCACTCAAGCCAACCCACAATGCCCTGGGGCCCCTCCCTGAAGTCCTGCTTTTTTATGCTTATTTAGGGTTACTGTTAGGGTTTGCTAGGGTTAGGGTTAAGGTTAGCCAAACGGAGCGCTTCCAAACTATGTAAAGACCTGGGATCTCTGGAGAACACTCCCTTCATATATACGGGTCACTCAAACCCCACCCCCAATGCCCTGGGGCCCCTCCCTCAGATCAGGTTACCATTAGGGGTTGCTAGGGTTAGGGTTAGCCAAATGGAGCACTCTCAAACTGTGTGAAAGCCTGGGGTCTTTCAAGAACACTCCCCTCATATATGGGTCACTCAAACCCCACCCAAACACCCTGGGGCCCCTCCCTCAAGTCCTGCTTTTTTATGCTTATTGAAAAGGCAAATGCTAACTGCGGTTAGCATCTTAAACAATTCTGAACCAAAGAACACAAAAGAATAATAGCCTTTTCAATCTCCAAAGCAGTGTAAACTTATGTGATAAACACAAAAGTACTTACAGACTTTGATCTTCACATTAGAGAAGGTCAAAAAGTGGTTGGAAACTGCTGCATGTGCTCCCAACAGGAAGTGAAACTTAAAGGGACACTTCAACATTTTAGCAAATTCGCCCATTGCCATGGTTCCTATAGTCTTAGTAATAGGTCTGTTACCTTCAGTTGTCGGTGCAAGCTATTTTTAGATCGGCGCTGCTGAGTTCGGACCTGCTGTGCCAACTCAATGTAAGCAGACAGTATTCTGGCTTTCCCTCATCAAACTCATCAAATACACAATCCAACAACTCCAAAACGCTCTCCTGGACAAGTTGTGACCTGTACATTCACCACGCTATAAAATAACCATGGAACATTATGAGACGGAGATGTTTTAAAGCTAAATGCAAAGCTGGAACTACACTCCAGACATGGCTGCTGCACTGTGTCACTCTGCCCAGTGGTTTACTCAAGAAATAGTTCCGAGTATTTGCTTCATGTGTTGTAATGTTACATAATTATACGTTATTATTTCATAGCGTGGTGAATGTACAGGTCACAACTTGTCCAGGAGAGCGTTTTGGAGTTGTTGGATTGTGTATTTGATGAGTTTGATGAGGGAAAGCCGGAATACTGTTTGCTTACATTGAGTTGGCACAGCAGGTCCGAACTCGGCAACGCAGATCTAAAAATAGCTTGCACCGACAACTAAAGGTAACGAACCTATTACTAAGACTATAGGAATTATGGCAATGAGTGAATTTGCCATAATGTTGAAGTATCCCTTAACTGAACTGCCTATGGCAAGCAAATCAAACACAAGTGCAGTACATTATTACACCACTAGGTGTCTCTAAATGACATACAGAATGTGAGGCAGAACAGTGCTTTCTATGCAAAAAGAAATAAATAAAATGTGTTGGACATTCTTATCTGCTTTATTAGATCAGGATTAACGCTATGTCATAAACTGATGTCAACACTACCACGCTAATATAAGAACAGCAATGGCAGCATTTTAATATGTACATGTTACTAGCAAGTTTTCTTGTAAGTATTATCATAGCTACTACACATGATGATTTCTGGTGTCAAAATGGGCATTAAAACGTGGTGTTAATAGGACTTGTGGGTCTTTTGTAGCCAGGCTTATGCCAACAATTGAGAAACTTCTTGAAGGCCTACTTTTGTTGTGGCTTCATTTTTGAAACCCAACACTGGATAATACCATTTTCTTTGCATTTTTCCAGATCCAATATAAATGTTTAATAAATCTAGGATATTATTATCTATTTTCAATTAAGTTAAAAAAACAAACAAACAGAAAAGCCACAGCTGACCTCATTCATATAATCTCTACATAACAGGAGCTTTTGGTTTAATTTCTGCAAAACATGCATGATGAACTCAACGACCACATGCTCATGTTTGAGTGGCCCCTCTTGCACTCTGAAAATGATTAACCCTCTAATTAAAAAATAAGGAGACCTCATGTTTCTGCCAGATAATGTTAAATCTGTTGCTCTGGCTCCAAACACTCCTTTTAATTTGGTGTTGGTTGAAGGAGATCAAGGATGACTGGAACATGAGGGGCCACATTTCGACTTCATTAAACCTTCTGGAACGTTGATTAAATCTGCAACACTCCGTGCAAATATAACAAAGGACACGTCACAGATAAGTCAATCTAGCATGAAGTCCCAGTCTTAGAAAGATTTACCATAAAACAGGTACAACTCAAATCTAAAATTTATCTGTAAAATTAAAATGATCAATCATTATGCAATAGGTGAGATAATATGCTTTTAAAATTATTTGAAAATAAATTGCCAAAATGAAACAAGCAATTAAGGAGCATGTTGAAAGATAAAGGGAAATTGTTGTGATTCCTAAAATTGTTTGAGACCGCTGCATATTATTTTCATAGAGCTGTCACAAAAAATAGCTTGTAGGCTCCATAACAATGAGCTGTGTGTCTGCAGGAGAATAAAAGATGGCTTCAGGATAAATGAACGAGATCGTCTGGCTAATGTCTATCCTTAAATCAGTCGCACAGAAGGTGGTTAGAAACCAGACAAAAGAAACATAATCCAGAGGTCAATTAGCGAGCATGAATTGTGTTTCTTGTTTCTTTTAAGGACACAGAAGTGCCTTCTGCTTTGCCAGTATGATAAGGATTTGGCTTACAGCAGAGGCAGATGCTGACAATTCAGAAGTGATCCAACTTTGTGTCTGTGTGTGTGTGAGGATTCTGTCATGGTTGGGAAAAAACAGAGTGAATCAGCGTTTGCCAGCAAAATTCATAGAAGACTTTTAAAAAATGTTTTCATTTCACTTTAGACAACACATTCTTCAGTTGCAATCTTCAGTGTCATGCTAAATTTGACTGACTTAAATTTGTACGTTTTTTGTTAATGTATAATGATAATGTATAAATAAACCTATTTTTAGATTGTGTACATGTTTTATCTTATTTATCTTTGCTTGAATACTCATCATCATTTATTTTACCAGTGCAGACATTTATTTGACCCAATGTACTCTCTGTGCTGTGTCTGAACTGTTTCAGCCTTTGGCCACAACATTATTTTAATATTGTGTGTAGGGGTGTGTGTGTGTGTGTGTGTGTGTTATGGCTTGATCCCAGCTGCAGATCTAGTTTCCTTTGGGGTAATAAAAGAGCAGAAGATGAGGTCAGTGATTTCAACATATAGCCCAATGTCAAGCTCTGCAAGAACAAAAGTCATTTTATGAAAGAATAGCTGCAATTTTACAGCTTGGTCCTGTTTTTCTTTAAAATAAACAAGTAACCAATCCTTTTATGCTAACCTCTACAGTAAACAGCTCTACAAGAGCAGTTCTATACAAAATGCATGTATTTTAACAAAATGCACTCACATCAGCACCTCAGTGGATGCTAGCTTTTTAGCTAGTTTTTCTATATGCTGACCCCACTGGCCAAAGGAAAACTCAGCTGCCTGCTCCTTGAGGAGTGGGTGAAAACAGGAGAAAAATAGACTATCTCCTTAAATCAGGGATATTTGATGGATGTGAAACTGAATTAATGCCATAGTTTTGTTAAAACACCACTTTAGACCAGCTGTTTAACTGTATTTCAATGATTTATTACCTTCTTTTTACTATAGCTTATCTAGAAAAAGATCACTTTGTGGTCGTTAAATCTATTTGTAAAAAATTAGAGTGTATTTTAAAACCAGGTCAACTTTCCTAGCTGTCTTACTTAATCAAGTTTGATTTTTAACACCAGTTAACCCTTCATTTTATTTTAAATGTGACAAATTCATACAGTGCATCACTCATCTTTTATATTATGTATTTTATGTTATATAAACTGTGGGCTTTCCTGAGTGCTATGCACTCATACGTGTGTGTTGGTGTGTCCTTGTGCTTACTTTACTTAGGCCCATAACTCCCTGTTGGGGTATAGGGCATCAGTGAGAGCCCTTCCACGCGTTCTGTCCTGAGCCTGAAGCTCCTGTTGGTTCCAGGTGAGGCACATCCTTTTGGTGTCAGACTGGACATCTATTCACCAGGTGTTTTGCTGCTGGCCTCGTTTCCTCTTTCCTTGTGGATTCTGGGGCCTGTCTGGCGGTGGTTGCCACTGGTTTTCCAAGCATATGCCCGATCCATGCCTGTCTTCTCGGTGGGTCTACTTCCAGAGATCGATGTTGCTGATCTTGTCTGGCCAGCGGCCAGGATTTGTCTCAGACAGCTGTTAATGAAAGTCTGAGCCCTGTTTATGGTGGTCTTTGTCCTCCTCCATGTCACCATACAGCAGCACTGACTTTATGTTTGAAGAGAAAAAGCTGGATCTTTGTGTGCTCTGAGATCTCTCTGGAGCTCCAGATGTTTTTTGAGCTGAGCAAATGCTGCCCTGGCTTTGCCAGTTCTTGCTTTGGCATCTGCATCTGTTCCACCCTGTTTGTCTTTGACACTTCCAACATAGCTGAAGAGCTTGACTTCTACCAGTGGTCTACTCTGCAGGTTCTGTGTTCACTATCAGGTTCTTCATGTTTCCCTGCACCAATCTGTCTTTCAACCTCACACCTCCTTTAACCCTCACTAGGGTGCAGCCTGCAAGTAGGCAGAGGTGGCAGAGGTGGTGGCTTTAGCGTGCCGACCCTTGTCGGTGCAGACTTATAGATGAGGAAATGCACTTTGATACTTTCAAAGGATGGTTGTCTGCTGTCATTTATCTCAGAGTGCACGTAGTATGTGTGTAGACTTTTCTGATGGACCAGTCACAGGGATTGCAGTCTGCATTGTTTCAATGTGAGTTACATGGAGTTACAATTTTAAGGATCGCTTTATGCATAGGCTTCTGCATACAGAGCTATGAGGACATTGTAGATTTGATGCAGAGATTTGATTTGATGCGGAGTATAAATCAGGCATAAAACTGAAAAACTTCCAAACTCAGATGGAAATCCTTAAAAACCAGAATTCAAGAACTCTGTGTTGATTCTCTTTGACAAAATAAAACTGTGCAATAAAAAAAAATCTTGGATGCCAGTAAAGAGATAAGCTAAAGTGAACAAAAGGAGGGTTTTATTGGTGGAAATAGAGTGGGTTTCAGCAATTTAATCTAAATGTATGTGCCTCTGGAAGAATTCTAGTAAGAGCTCAGGGTGCTTACTTAAGCATGTTGATCCAGAGACGTCATCGTTTATCCACTTATTATTTTTCCACGGCAAAAAGTCACACTTTCCTTTTATCCATACGCCTACTTTACCACCTCCTCCAAGTGTAAAAAATGGGGGGATATTTCAGGTTTTCTTTATTTTTAGTGTTTTTAGACAGGTGTTTTTATGTGCAGATTGAAAATGTGCACAAAAACTGGTGGATGGAAACCCCACTTACATCAGCTGCTGTCTGAGTACAAATACATCTTAAACCAAGAAGTGCATCAGCCACATTCACTGTGACAGTGAAATGTTTTCTTAAGCCACTGAAGTGCTGAAAGGTCTGATTTCAATGAAAGCAGTCTTGACTTGCTGTTATAGAACATGAATATAGAGCAGAGTTGGTGTGATTGTTGCTTCAGAGTAGGCATTGCCATAGCTGTAATCTTTTTTGAGACTCACTTCGACAGCAGTAAAGTGCAGGCTCTTGTCCCCTCCTTTAAAATATGCCTGTCATTTCTAAACAGCACTCTCTGTCTGATTGTGCATTTGTTGAGTTCTCTGAAAAAATACACTTTTAAAATTGCCTGTGATATAAAAACAGGCATTGTCTGCAACAGGAACATGAATCTTGGCGAAACACACGTTTTCACAGTAAATCCTGCCAGCATGTGAGAACTTAACTATCAGCCACTGCCAGATTTTTTTAAAGCTCCATTAATGATCATCATTTTGTACTATTAAAACTCTCTGTTTTATAAAGAAAAATCATTGTTCTATTAAACAGGTTTCAATTCTTCCATGTTTGAACCGAACTTCTCTCATCCCTTCATTTGATGTCGTGACCAGCAGTTATGGATGACTCTTTTCTTCCCTCGTTTGTTTTCTTCTTCGGTGGATTGCCCTCTAATCACACGCACATGTACACAATCAAGCATACCGACACATGGAAACACACTATGATGGCGCTCCGTCATGGACAGCAGGCAGTGCACACACAGACATACACACTGACACACATATGCCAACACGTGAGCCCAGTGCCAAGTCAAACCAATCAGGGTGTCAGCTC
Source organism: Cheilinus undulatus (assembly GCF_018320785.1). NCBI lineage: Eukaryota > Metazoa > Chordata > Actinopteri > Labriformes > Labridae > Cheilinus > Cheilinus undulatus. The sequence goes on along the minus strand of NC_054874.1, from coordinate 23,793,786 downwards.
ACATTCACAAGGTGCGCCTGCAGGCAGGCAGGCAGGTTTCATGGCTGGAGTAGGTTTTTATTCTTAGATAGACAGAGCTTCTGCAACTCCTCTCCTTCCACTGAGCCTCTGAACACACAGTTCACACATGAGACACTTAAGGATATTTCCAAGGGCCGGCTGCAGACTGCCTCTCTCAGACGCCTGCTCTGCTGTCAGACGCTGTCAGGATGGAATTACAAGCTTAGACTTTCAAAATAAAATCGGTTTCAACTTCAGGTGAGGGGGTTAGGACACCACAAGAAAGAAGTTAAAAACCTAAACTGCAAAACCAATAAAGATGTTTAATAAATCCAACTAAACAGTCTGCTTACAGAGAAAAAAGCTCGTCCTTAATGAAAACACTGTAACACAGCTAACATTGCTAAGGCTAAAGTACCTGTGTAGTTAACATAGATACATTTGCTTCATTTAGGTTTTCTTAAACTACTGTTGTTAAAGCTACAGTTACTACGCTGGCTTAAATAGTAACATTAACTACGTAGCTTGCGTGGCTTCTAAGCTTTCGGTAATAAGTGTTTGCCAGGTAGTTAAAGCTAACCCCTCTTGTAACTATTTCTCAAACGGGAAATAGTTATGTACTAACAAATTCTGCCCCCTTAATGATATTTGCTCTGCAACTAGGTATAAAAAACACAATCAATTAAAGGGACAATCACACGGATTCAGACACAAAAGTGAAATGCCTAAATTCCAAAGTTCATAAAAGGACAACTGAATGCAAAAACATTGTTAAAGACATCTCCAGACATCTGTAGTGAAAATAAAGTGCTTAATATTTGATCCTTATTAGAATGCAGTTTTGTAAAAGCTTGAGTGATGAAAGAATTTTTCACCCTGTTAGACTTGGCCTTTAAGAGGAGGAGACAATGGCAAAGGTCAGGACAGATTCAACCATGGAGTTATAAAACATTGTCAGTTTGCTGCACACCTCAAAGTGATTGAGCTTCCAGAGGAAGTGCCCTTGCTGCTCTGATTTAATTTTGGGAACTACATCAGTGTTTACATCAGTGGGCATTAAAAGATATCTTATTGTCAGTGACAACACCAAGGTAACTGTAGTTGGGAGCACACTACTTGGCCTCCCCCTAAATTGTTGTTTAAAGTGGTGGATATGAGTTTCCTTTTAAATCAATGCACATGTCCTTGGTCTTTGTGGCATTTAGGTCTAAAAATAAATCATTACACCACTGAAAAAAATAATCCATCACTGGTCCTGGTGCTTTATCCGCCCCCTGGAAAAGAATCCTATGACTGTAACTTCTGAAAACTTCAGAATATGTTTTCCTGGTTGGGAAGTTCTGCAGTCGTCAGACCTGACGGTGGTGGGGTGTCTTGCAGTAGTGGTCTGCAAGAGGGGTATCTGACCTCTAATTTCCACATACAACTTATTGCCAGACTCCTGATTGTAAATCATCACTACATCAACATTATGTCCCACCCTGCAGCAGGAGCAAGAGGTCATCGGGAGGTCAGTGGGTCACAGAGCTACAGCAGCGCCCTTGATGAGGAAAAGTTAAGTTTTGATGTAGAAAGCCACAGAATTTTGACTTAATTATGTACAAACCTATGGCAAAAGCAATAAAATCATGGAATCATGTCAGAACGCATGGCAAATCAACCTCAAAAAGGCAAACTCATCTGTTGTTGACATACTATTACTGCATGAACCCACAGTTTCCCCTGATCTTTGCCCTCTTGTCTCAAGCTGATCAGGGCTACGCTATGCAGCACCTTAGACATGCTTCCAGTGTGCGAGGTTGCTTGGCTTTGGTTGGAGCGAAACTGTGGTGCAGCTGTTGTATGAGGAAACTGCGGGTTAGAGTTGCTGTCTGCAGCCAGAATTTATCACCCGAAAGATGTAAAATAGAACTGCAGTGTATTTTCAATGAAGAGGAGCAAACATGCTGGTGCCAAACTGAAGCACGAGCAGAGGGACTGCACTGACTGACTAGAGAGGGAGCGATTTGCTCAGAAGTATGATTTGCAAACCAGCAATTGGAGAGTGAGCTGACTGAAGAATAACAGCTGCAATTGAAACAATACCTATTGCTCTCATTGTAACATGCATAGCCCGTGTTTACACCATGGTCGTGACTTTATAGAAAGCTTTCCTTAAGAGAAAACTAAAAATGAAAAAGCAGGACAAAGACTGCCCATTCTTCCTCAAATGTCATCAACCACTTTCTTACTCTAAAGTTGTGAGAGATCTTTCAAGTTTTTAGAATCTGGACTTGTTGATCAATCAAATCTGTTAGTGTGTAGAGTGCTGTTTAGTTATATTCTGTTCTCCTCAAATTAAACAGAGGTTTAATCCACCTTACCTGCTTAGCATTAACTTTTGTTAATAGCAGTTTTTTCAATTTTCAATATTTTTGCTTTATTTTGTCAAATTTTTTTTGCTCCATCTTCGTGAGCTTATTTTATTCACTGCATCATTTTCCTACAGCCACTCATGTTTTTCCCAGTATTTGGGTTTGAAAGAGAAACTCACTACACACAAAAACTTTATACACGCACACACACACCCCCACACACATACACAGCACAGACTAAATGATCCTTCAAATTACAGAAAAGAGAGCAGAACAATGTGTTTGTTTATCCTCAGCATCTGAAACACAAAAGTGTGCTCCATCACAGGTGTAGCTAACACACACATCGACCCATTATTTTTGCCAAGCAACGAGAAAACACACAAATGCACAACCTTCTCCAAATGGCAAAGACCCCACACATCACGGCACATAATGATAGATTAAAACGTTTTTTCCTTCGGTGTGTGGAGAGCAACAATACGACCACAACAGTCCTGCACACACTTACAGAATCCATTCACAGACAACCAGAGTTGAAATCTTGTAAAATCTCTCACAATGAAATGCAATTTAAAAGTAAACAAACATGGTGAATCATGGTAGAAGGGCTGAAAGAACTGGTAATCATAGTTTTTAGATTAATTTTACCGAGAATTTCAAGATTAAACTCTGGATGAAGTCATGGTGATGGAGCAAAAACAGGCTGAACACAGAACATGAACTGGATGTGAGTGATAATTGAGTTATTACAGTTGTTGTGCTTCCTTCATCAGTCAGCTCCTGTTCCAGCCAGATATTGTATTTTATCTGTTTTATTTAACCCCTTAAAGTTCAAATTTTACATCAGCATTAGGAGCTCTTCTGTACTATCCTGATCATAACGTTCCAACATTTGTTCATTTCTTAAATATGTTTGCAGAATTATATGTTGTTTATCTTTGTTTAAGCACAAAGTTGCAAAAATGCACTTTAATTTAGTTACTTTTTTATTTCTGTGCCAGTAATAATGATTGTGATTATGGACTATGGACAGGACTCCTCTAAGTATCACCTTTCCATAGGACTAAGATGGTGCATGTATGTTGAGCACTCAGGAGTAGTAAATCCATTTGTTGTTTGTATATGATCTTTGTTAACATCGACCCTTTTTGGAGTTTCCTGTTTAAAATTGCCTGAACATTTCCTCATAAAGCAAGTGTAAAATACTCATTTTCTCTTCTATTGTTCAATTGTTATCAACTTTAAACCTGAACTAGGTAAAGCTGGGTGTACACTGTGCAAATTCCATCTGTTTCAGCCACAAATTTTGATTTGCAAGACTTAGAAGTCGTGCCAACTTTCAGTTGGATCACACGTTGGCCGTGCAGTGTACATGGGGACCTGATAGCCGACCACTACCAGATCACAGCTGCTCCCCACTGGTCAGATGGATTTTCAGATATGCTTGTTATTTTGATTGTATGACCGAGGCTGCCCATAAGGGGGAAAAGGGGAGAGCTTTCCGGAGCCCAGCAGAATGAGGGGCCCATGGAGGTCAGGAAAATCATAGTCCATTGTAAAGTTAAGCTGTGATACTAAACCTTTCTTCTTAAGACAGAATAAAAATGGGTAAAAGTGGCAAAAATGGGTTAGTAGAAGCAAAACAATGGCAAAAATGCTTAAAAATGGTAAAAACATGCAGAAAAAAGGTAAAAAGGGGTCATGCTTCGGTGCATGCTCCAGCTGCATTTTACAGCTACAGCTGCAGTTGCCTGCAGTTCTCTGTTTCACAATAAAAATTCAAACGGGAAAAAAAAAAAAAAAAAAATGTTATATTACTCATGACAGTCTGACACTTTAGGATTAAACTTCAGTGTCCTACCTTTCTGATGACTCCTTACACCTTGCGCTTCAAGTGGTTCAAACACAGCATTCAATTTATTTTGGTTATGCCTGGACAGGCATTTCTGATTGATTTTCCACACACTTCTAAGGGGTTAACCTTTATTTCACCAGGAGCATTCCTACTAAGACACAAAAATCTATTTTACAAGAGAGTCCAAGAGAGTATGACTAACAACAGACCATGACAACAAAGACCACATCATTTAACTAATCAGCAGCCTTTCAGCAGAAAAACATGTGCATACAACGGTCAAATGTTCCTTAATTTTGTTTTTTTAAATCACTCGAGTGACGATACTTCCCCATATAATGGAAATACCAAAACAATGTGACTGCAACACGTTCACTGTATTTGTCTGTATATTTCAATCAATGCTGTTGCAAATGCAGTAGCTATTTACCCAATCACCTTGAACCATGAGCTCAAACACGAGGTTTTGCAATAAAATTTAAGTGTCCCTATCTGAAAGGTTGAAAATATGGTCACCCTATACACCACTCAAGTTAAAGGTGACCCTCTTGTTCAGACCAAGATGGCAGAGCACAAACATTAATGACCCTGTAAAGTGAAATTCAAGCTTTGTGTCTAACACACTAGATATGTTGAGGTATAGTTACTGTAAACATGAATGAACCCTGAGATCTACATCTGACTGAGTTTTAGATTTAGAGTGTTAGAAAGTTTTTCACGTCTTTCCTGGCTGGGTTCAATTTGGGTGGGGCAAATATGTGGGCTGGCAAATAAAAAAGATGTTGACCAACCCACAATGGGGAATAAACCCCACCCCCTAACGCTACGCTATGGTATAAAAAAAAACACTGAGCAGTTCATCTCAGTACAGTCTGTTGTTAGTTGATGCCACTACCTTCATTGAAAATTAACATTCAGTTAAATGCTGTATTTTTGTTCATTGAATTTATCAGCCACAGTGGTCTATGGATCATTTAAAGCAAGGCAGCTGCGCTCTGATCATAAGGTCAATGTAAGGTCAAGGGACAGGCTAACAGCATGAGTGCTTTCCTCCAGTCAGGTTGTATCATTTTTAAAAATTTGACAAGACCATCCCTGTCATCCCTGTCAAATCAGCTCATTCAACAGACACGCCCACACCACCCTGGAGCAGATTTTACAGCCTTATTTTTCATGATTTTGATGCTTAATTTTATAAACTTAGAGATGTTTTAATTTACTGATATTTGACCTGGTGGTTCCTAACACAGTGGCCTGTCATACAACAAATCTAAATACAGATTTATATTCACTTTAAAGGGTCTTTAGAAGCTCTTTGATTAAAGCCAGAGTGAGTTTAAGGAATTTCATACATGATGTGTCAGTGAAGATCAAAGGTTATGGCTATCATTTAGTGCTGTCAATTGATTAAAAAATAATCTAGTTAATCACAGTTAATTAGTTTTAGTAATTTTAGATTTTTAAACATTCTTATCAAGTGTTTATTTTTATTATTTTAACTTTATTTACAGCACTTTGAAAGCACTTTTTACAAAAAAATGTATTATTATTATTTTTATTATTATGATTAATACTATTAATATTATTATTATATATAAATTAACATTTAAAATACTACCATTTACTTGTATTTTTGGTAGAGATAAATTAGTACAAGTATGGTGTTCAAATGAAGAAATATTAAACAAACTAGAGTTTTTAAACTTATTTGTGGTTTGTAAATCAGAGTGTCTTAATTCACTTAGCAATAATATTTACAGACTGCAAACAAGCCCAGCAGACAAAAACATCAGGCACAAAATAACTTCTGCTGTAAAGATCAAGTGTGCTGTTACCCCGAGCATGCATGTATGTAACCAACATCACCATCATCATACTCTAATTGTACATATTGAAAATGTTGAGTGATTGAGCAATGCAATTCGAAATCTCCTGAGAAGATGAAATCACACTTTTTGCACCTTACACCACAGAAAAATCAAAGTAATCTCCAGAGCCATCATGAAATGGAGACTTTTGTAGTTTTGTTGAAACTGGGCCAGAATTGTCTTGTAGGGTTTTCTTACTTAAGCTGGTAGAAACTTTGTGTAATTCTAACGTCACATGAGGCTGATATATATCATATCTTTAAATCATTTTCAAAAGGAAAGTCTATTTAATGCAGTCTTTATATCTGTGTGAGACTACAGTGACTTAGATTCTGGACTGCTGCCCTTTCTCGATCCCTGGCTTGTTGTCTGTAATTCTGTGTTTACATGACTAAGCTCAGCCTTTGGGCCCTGGAGTACAAATCAGCAGCTAATTACAAAGGCTGAATATTATTTCCCACAGTAGCTCAGTCCTGTACAGAGCATTATATGGCCTGGAGCCAAAATAAATTAGTCAGCCTTTCTCCCCCTGCTGTCCTCTTTGGCCTCCGAGCTTCTCTTATTTTGTTCTTAAGCTGTTCATAGTTATTACAAAACAAGACTGAACAGTAAAACCTCAGTGCAAACCACTGTACTCAGACTTGTCCTTTTTATTTTTCATTGATCAGGTTTGTTTGTTTTGTTTCCTGATCTACTGGGTACAATTGTATGTGTACAATTCTACTAAAAATCACACTATTTCCACCAAACCTTCTGTTAATTATCAATCCTCCATGACTTTTTTAATGTGTAAAACCTGAGCTGATTGGTCTGTTTGAAACAAACTCTGGGTGATAGTTTGTTTGATTTGGGATGGTGTTAATGTCCAAAAAAACTCTAGTCCACTTGAAAATAAGGGGGTCTATGTTTACTTGCCACAGGAGAGAAATAATCCAAACAAGTGAAGTGAACCCACAAAAGCAATGCATCGTCTGTTGAATTTGGCTGTTCGGACATCGGATATTTCAGAAAAGCAAAGATAAGCAGGATCATAGCATCTGCAAACTATGTCAAATAGCTTTGCAGTGTGTGGCAAATGTTAGCATTGCTAGCACTATTAGCTTGTGGTCCTCCTTGCAATTTAACGTCTACACTGGCTACACTTCCTTATGGACAAAGTGCCAGTTCATCAAGGTACAGCATCACAATAATATCAAAGTGCACCCTGCTACAAGTTTCTATTCCTAATAGTGCTTTTCTGTTTGTCCAGGTCATAGTGCAATATCAAAGGGATATTTCAGTATTTTGAAGTTGGGTTGTACAAGGAACTCTGCAGTAGTAGTGGCAATAGCGTCCAGTTATTTCGGAGAACATTAGTCCTTAAAACAGGATGCATTTGGAGAAGCTGGGCATTACAGTGTAGCAGACGGGTACAGCAGCTCAGTTTAATTTAGCGAGTTTAAGGTAAAAAAAAAAAAAAAAAAAAAAAAGGCCAAAAAACAATGCTGGCTCAGTTGTAGGCTATATTGAAAATACTGAAAGCATTTTATTTTTCACCCAGAAAGCCTCTGTGTTTGGCACTGTTTTGTAATGCAAGCTTTGGCTACCAGCTACATGCTGCATCTGCCTCAGTGTTTCTGAACAGCTTTTTGAAGAAACAGAGGAAACAAATAACTTATCTAAAACTATTTTTTTAAGCTCAGTTTTCCACTTTGATGCAACGTTTTCACACATAGTATGCCGACTGTAGTTTTCCTAATTATCAACTGTTAGAAGAATAAAGCGACAGCCACAGCGACCTTGCACACTGAGTCTGTTGCAGAGTTTGTTTGTTTTTTCACTCTGGAAATTTGTAGAACGTGGCAAAATGTTTCATACTGCAACAAAAATAATCATTGAAGATGAGCTTGTGGCTCTGCCACTTCTTAAGAAACACACTGGATCCATCCATCCTGTTAGAGATCTTCATACAGCACGTACATACGTCACAGCCAAGTTCAATTCAGTCTTTGTTAGGTGGCTGTGAATACAAACTTATGCCTTTATCTTTTATGTTTCCATGGGTGATATCTACATGATATACAGGCGAATGAATCACAGTGTTTAAAGTGAGGTTTTGGTGTGAGAAAGGGAGGTAGGGGGGTCAGTGGGAGAGAAGGAAGCAGCAGGCACTGTTTTGAAGCATCAATCACCATCTAAATTACTGATGTGAAAATTTGCATAAAATCAAACCTGTTTGAAAAAATAAATGACAGACAAAAGTTTTGGCCCAGTCATTGTACCAACATGATTAGAACAACATAAGATCGATTTAAGAAAATTTCAGGCTCAGTGTGCAAAGGCCTAAGTCAGGAGCTCTCCTGCTCACTAGCCTCCTCTAGAGTTTCTCTCCCCTCTTTTCTTTGGCTGTAGAGGAAACAGTAGGTAACTGAGCTTGAACAGAACTAAAATAAGCACCTTAAATCATGTGACAATGTGGATCTCTGGGGAAACTTCCACAGATGGGGACTCAGATGGGTTTTCTGAGGGAAAGTTAAAACGTAAGATTTTAGCCCATTTTACCTTAAGCTTGTTGAATTATGAGAAGTAACTATACCCACCTGCAAGGCCATACAGCCTAGCTTCCTCACAAGTTTGTCCTGTTAGAAGGGGCAATGCTCACTGAAATCACAGGAGGTTAATGCCACGCTATCATCATGTACCATACAACCCAACTTCAAAATACTGAAATATCCCTTTAAGCTGAATGACCACTGACTGGAGCTACAGCCCTGATCAGTGGCAGGTTCAACCAATCGAAGCACACATTTAACTTGCTGATAGAAATGGTCCGTACAGTCCACAACAGAACAGATTCTTGTCGGGGTCTGGAGCAGACACTCATGGGTATACTTAACAGAAGAGCAGAAGTACAAAGACGCGCATACAAGACAAGAGTAAGAGAGATGTAAATTAATGACATAAGCAAATCAGTTCTTGTTTTACTGCATAATTATTGAGTGTATCTTTAAACAAAGACATGTTGAGCAGTCAAGTCAAGTTTGTGATGCCGCCTCCACTTAAAACAAATGTGACAGAGTAGACAGGCCACTTGCTTTTGCATCTCTGATTTCCATGCAAATACACAAGTAGACAGATGGAGAGAGAGATGCGCGTTCTCCTCTGTCCATGCATGTTGCTTTTTTGGGTCCCTCTCTCCCTGTTGTTGACAGTTTGTTGGCGACTGTGGCTGGATATGGCACTTTATTAATTCTGCCAAAAAAGAACAACCCAGATGTCACAGGAGGACGTTTTCCAACGAGTCCAGGTTGTGGTCTTATGTGAACTGGAAATTATTGTGAAATAAATGGAAAAAAAATGTATATCCAATTTAAAATCTATTCTAGACAGGCTCTGTCCAGGATGAAGTCACTGAGGGGACAGAGCAAAACTGTGAGGGGGCCGACCATTTATATTGTTGTATTTGGCTTATTTCTGTATTTTTTCATCTTGTGAATAATTATTCATTGTTTTAATGAAAATAGTTCCAAACAGAGAGATAACTGCAAAAACACCATCTTGTCTTTCTGCTCAGACTACCTCTCTCACTTCCTCTGTCTCTCTCTCTTACACACCAACTTTCTCTTTAATGACCAATCTAAACATTTCAGTCATCAGCCATGGATCAAAATAGATTACAGGCTAAAACAGCCACTTACAACTGTGAAAAGCAAGCAGGAATGAACTAACCACACATGGTAGAAAAAAAGATGTCCATACGCAGATCCATATGCAAATGGCCTATAAGTTGTAATTCTGCACTAATAAGTTTAAATTTTACTAAGTAATAATTCAGTACTATTAAGGAAGTATTAACCTTGTAATAATGGGTGATAGCTGTAATAATGAGTAGTGCTGTGGTAGGTAGAAAGGGGAGGTAGAGTGTAAGCCTAGTCCGGCTGAGGTGAGTGCTGGCCCCAGTCAGGGCACCTCACCCTATCTCTGCTTCCCCCACCCTCTTAATGCAATGCTGTTTGGCCTTGTTGTAGGGCAGGTAAGAAATAGAATGTCTCTATGTTGGTGTGGTAAGCTTTGGCTCTGGGATGCTGGAGATCATGGTTCAGCCCTCTGGAGGTGTTGGGGGAATAATCGAATGAAACACAGACAAAGGAGGGATCCCACTTGACAACCCTGGTGAAGTGTTGGCTTCTTGCTATACATCTTCAGGGACTTCTCCATGGTTCCCTTATCCTTTATGTAGAGCACAGGTACCTTGTTAGCTTCAAGTTTAAAGCAAGAGCTTAGCTACACACTAAATGCTTCTCTTAGCAGAGAGGAGGTTTTTATCTGCCCCCCGATCGGCTTCATCCACTGACAAGCTCTGCCATCCATAACCTCCAGCAGCACTAGCCTGTTAAGCTCAGGTTAGTACTGGAGCTGTGCATGTCTATTGACTTATTCTGTATTGCCATTTTGATTGGCCTGTAATGAATGTGACAGAGCATTTGTCCAATCACCTTTGGAGATTTTTTTTTTTTTCAAAGATTTATTTTTGGGCTTTTTCATGCCTTTATTTGACAGAGGAAGGACAGTGGATAGATCCGGAAACAGGGAAGAGAGTGGGGAGAGACATGTGGTAAAGGGCCACGGGCTGGATTTGAACCCAGGCCGCCCGCGTACACGGGTAGCGCCTTAAACCACTCGACCATCCCTGGAGAATTTTTTTTTTAAAGCCCTGCCATTGCCAAACTCTTTGTTGGGGAGTGTCCCAGATAAATATGACATATATCCATGCATTGGACATGCTATGAAAAAGACTTTCTGGTATGTATTGCTCCTAGCCTTTTGTCTTCCTGTTTGTTGCAGAACCCCGTTCTGATATCTATTTCTAAATCTGTTTTGTAAAAAAAATAAGCAACACCAAAGAGCTGTTAACAATAAGCAGACAAGGTAATTAGAGTGTTAAAATGAACCCTGCTTATGAAGACAAAATTACCTTATTAGATGTACATTAATGTCTTATAAGTTTGATTCTGGAAACTTTTACAATGTACTCACATGTGGGTTTACGTTTTGTACAATGCACTTTAAGTAGAGATGTCATATGCTGCATTGTTCTCCCCACATCTTCTGGATAGCACTCATCTCAGTTTACATTACAGTAGCCTCTTCCTTAATGTACTCCTTACAAACAATGCACCAATCTGTCATCACTACTTGTGCATTGCACAAAAATGTAAGCCTATGCGTGAATCTAATTTTCTTCAACATGCAGAATTTAGTGTGCTTCCTTGAATAACAGATATAAAAATAATACTGTTAAGCTAATACTGTCTTAATGTGTGGGGTTCTAACTGACAGGTTTGGTCATAGATTAATTGTATTTTTTGGGTGAAACCTAAGAGAATGGGTCAGGTCAGGTATGGGAGCATATGCTGGTGCAGAGCTAATGCATTAAGTCAATCAATTAAACAAAACGGTAACCTAAACGATTACAATGCAGTGTGTTACCCCCACATGATTAGAAATTATCCAGGATGTAAAATATTATTCAGGGTATATTAGAGAAATATAATAATGCTCCAACATTAACATCATCTGCTCCAGCCAGCATAATTTATCATGCAGGATCCCCATAGCATACTGATACCCTTATTTACTGGGTATACCCAGACACGAACTATCTTTGCTCTCTTTTGCTGTTTGTATTTGGCAGCGGAGCAGAGCAGTGCTAAAACCTGTCCAAGTGCAAATTTTTCAACCTTGAAGACATCATGTCCTGCTGTGCAGCTCACTGCTTTTTTATTTCCTAGACTCCATCATGTAAAGGAGAGAATATATTGCATCATTTATGTTCTGAGCACAGTTTTCAGCTTTGAGAAATCTTGTTTTAAAATGTCTTTAGGATCACTGCTCCATCAGCTTCACTATGTTAGGTGTGCTTTTTAGGGTTCGAGGAGAAATGTGGTATGGAAAGTGAAATAGCAGAGCTCCCCTCACTTTTATTATTGCAGCCACTGAGGTGATGTTAAGTTAAGCTCAAATATTGCTTCTGTTGAAAAGCTCAGGCGCTAACAGAGGGGACCATATGCAGCCTTAGGTTGAGGCAGCTTAAAATATCAAGGCCCTCAGACATACTTATATGCATGAAGTATTTTTTAAGTAGTTGCTTATTTAGTGCAAATGCATATTACTAAACATAGATCATAGGTTACACTCCAACCTTCAAGTGCTCTGCACACTCTCCATATAACAGCATTAGGTCATGCAGAACAGGAGCCAGTCCAGTACCCACATAGTCAGCACCAAATACAGATGTTAATGCTGTGCAGTTGCTTATAGGGTCTGCTTACTGAGGAAATAACAGTCTGTGTAAGAAGATGGATGGAGCAACAGCGGCCTAAATATTTAGGGCTGTCACTGCTGACTGGCTGAAGAAAAAAGGTCTTAAACTCCACCTCCTCCATGTTAACTGATGGGACATGGTTCACCCTGATTCTGTCTCAGTAATTAGCTGTTGATGAAAAAGGTTTGGCAGAACAGATGAGGATTAGTGAGAAAAAATGCAACAAAAACAAACAAACAAAAAAAAAGTACTTAAAAAATGAGATTCTCCGCTCTAAACTGACACAAGAATCTGTTCTGCTGTGGACTGTACCGACCAAAGTTCAATACATGTTTCTGTTAGCAGAAGAGGTAGCAGTTCTGCAGTTTCACTCACAAGCACCCCTCTGCAAATGTCTTGGCTCCAAATCACATCACCAGCACAATATCAGTTCTCACACCAGAGGGACTGGCTTCACTTTCTGACAACATAAGGGGCAGAGATGGGATATCAATGAAGAAAATGGCTTTTATTGGCTGAGCCAAGAAAAAGTCACAGAAGTGACTAAATGTCAAAAATATCAGGCGTTTTGGGAGGGTAAAGGGGAATGCTACTGTTTCAGGGATGTCAGACATGAACTAATCCCATTTCTACCAAGACTGAACAGCTGATTACTCATTACTCAATTATGAGTTTTACTTTAAAGGCATAAATAAAGATATATGATTAATGCTAATCATTACGACTAATCAAGGACATATGCAGCTAGAACGTTGAGATACTAGGAAATGTAAGTTATTATGATGTGTGTATCAGGCCTGAGCACTGGGAGTGTGAGAGCCCTATTGTAATCCTAGGCTTTTGTTTTTGTTCCCACTCTTGCCCATCTTTGGGGCATTAGACACAAACCAATTTGCATGAAAATTGGTACACTCCTAGAACGCTGAAAAAATAAGAGGTTGATATGGGTTTCAAAAATGGCCCCAGGAACTGCCTTAGTTTGGTGTGTACATGTGTCTTGGGGGGATCTACAAAAACCCGGTGGGACCATGGTTGTAACAGGAAATCTGCCATTTTGAATAAATTAGGCAACATTTGAGCATTTTGGGCCTGTTCCGGGGAGTCGTATTTGATCTAACTGGTCCGAGGGATTTAATCCCGTTGACTTGTACTTTGACATGAGCAAGATAAGGCATGGATGATGAAAAAGTCCTTGGGACATTTTCATAGGTCAAAAGGTGTTGCCGTGGTGGGCCCTCAACTTTGCATATTTTTAGACAAACAGGAAGTTGTTTATAACTTAGCTGTGCAAAGTCCAATCAGACTCAAACTTCCTGTGTTGATGAAGGTCCATGCCTGCATGGTCAGTTTTAGCATTCATTATAGCAACTCCTAGTGGTGACAGGAAATATCAAGGTTTACAGTACAAGCTGCTGTTTCAAGACAATCCAAAATACCCACATCAAATTAATGTCAGGAAGGCCTTAAGAAGTGGACTCATGTCCGTGCAAAAATTGGTGACTTTTCATGAGAGGGTGTGGCCTTGGCGGTGCAACAAACATAAAAGTTGCGATGTTGTCCAGCCACAAACCTTTAATCAATCATTACTTATGCAAGACAAAATTAATGTACTGGATAACTGTCCAGGCCAGAACACATTCAAATTTGAAAATTTGATTATTTGCGCAGCGCCACCATCTGGCAACAGGAAGCCATTTTTTTAAGTAGCAAATGGAAATAAAGTAGTATCTAGGCTGTCAAGGTTTGAAATCACCTATAACTACTCAATTGAAGTGAAAAGAGCCCACATACCAAAGCATGATATTGATCCGCAAAGGCTGGCAGAGCTAGCTTTAATTTTGTTAGCTGCACAGTAGTGAGTGTATCAGGCTCACATCACAGCCACTAACACAACAACCCTGTGATAAATTTTATTGTTTTCTAAGTATTTTCTCCTCCTTTGACAAGTCGATTAGATGAAATTTAAATGAGCGTTTAGCTCACTTAGGAACATTTAGGAACATCCTTAGTTTGTTGCAGATTGGTGAACCTCTGTCCATCTTTACTTCTGACAGACTCCAAAATGCTCCTTCTATTCTGTCCCATTCTTCCTGATGCCAATTAACCTAATTACTTGCAAAATGCTCCACCAGCTGCTTTACCTAAATCAAAATTTGGCAATATTTTTCATGAAATACTAAAATGTCTCAGTTTCAACATTTGAAATGTTTGTGTTCTATTGTGAATAAAATGTGGGTTTATGAGATCTGCAAATCATCTGTTTTTATTTAAATCTTACACAGTGTCCCAACCTTTTTGTAATTTGGGTTTACCTTAGTTGTACCTGAAGGGATCTGTATCAGCTCATGCTTTGCATCAGTCACTGATTTGGCCAGTGTTCATGAAGTGTCTTTTTTTTTTTCCCCTGCTGACGCACATCCCTCTACATGATACTATTAACAATCACACTTTTGGCCCACTGGCAGGCATGCAGTAGATTTGGCAGTGACCTGGACTATGGTGAGCTTGGAAAGGTCTGTGATCATTTCTAGGAGCTCAGACCACCCTTTTTCCATACAGATGGCCGAAATGGACCTCATCATTATTTTTTCCCTTTTTTTTTTTTTGTTTGTTAGTTTTTTTTTTTTACCATCTGACTAGAAACGGCTGTGTGTGAGGCCCTGGAGGTCCTGAAGGCTGTGGAGGAGTTGGCATTTGTGGTTAGTCAGGAGGAGATAGAGTTTTTCTCCTATTTTCATCAGTTTCTCACTCCTTTAGACTATCCTTATCAGCATCCACACTAAAACAGAAAATAAAGAATTTGAAACCTTCGAGTAATGATTATTGAACTTTGGATATAACACACAGAAACACACCTCCTGAGGCCTAACCCCTCTTCCTCACTTTTAAAACAATCTACCTCTATCAAAATAAGACTTCTAGAGTGATTTAGATCTTTATAATTCTTTGCAAGAGGATTTCTACAGTAACAGTCAGTTTATCTTCTATATGAAGCATTTACTTCATAACTCGCTGTATTGTTTACATGGAAGCCATAGTGCTACCATTAAACACACTGCCTGCGAAGTATAAGCTTAGTATATTCATAATGCCAACAAACATGACATAACCAATAGAGGTTTTTTGTTTGTTTGTTTTGCAAACTCCAAGCGGACTTTCATATGTTTTGCACTCTAGCCACTCTTCAGTAAGACCAGTTAAGCAGACGGCTGCAGTGATGTTTGATCTTCTAGGACAGTGGTTCTAGAAAACAAATAAAACAAAGAAAAAAAGATATAAGGACTACAGCACCATAAAACAACCATACTAAATCAATGACTCCCACATAAATCAACTCTGGGCCAATAAAAACTCAGATATCACGTAAATCTATTACTCGTCAAGCATCAGTCTCTTTGCTCAGGTTGCATTTGGTGTGTAGGTCCAGCTAGCAACAATGGATAAATATTTAAGTGCGTCCACCTCATCAAGTGATGCTAGGCACAAACCAGCTAAACTGAGAAAATATGACAGCTATCTGGAGTTTGGTTTCATTGAGAACAGCAACAGAAGACCAAAATGTGTTGTGTGTCTTCATGTGAAGCCACGAAGCCCGCCAAGCTAAAGCTTCATCTGATAATAGAGCATGCAGAATTTAAGGGCAAAGCAAAAGATTTTTTCAGTCGAAAGGGTGAGGAATACATTCTCCAGAAAAAATAAATGGTGAGCCTGACCACAAAATCAAAAAAAGCACAGAGGGCTTCTTATTTGGCTGCTCAAAGAATTGCAAAAAGTAAGAAGCCACACTCAAATGGACAAGAGCTTGTATTTAGGTTGAAGAGTGTAAAAACTGCATCTAGGAGTAAAGATGGTGGTTAACATATGCTTCATCAGTGTAAGGGTTATGTGGGGGTCCTTGGAAAATTTTCTGTCCTGTAAGGGGTCCCTAGCCACAAAAAGTTTGAGAACCACTGTTGTAGAAATTTGTCCCATCTCCACACAGGATCTCTGGAGCTTGGTCAGAGTGGCCGTCAGTTTCTTGGTCACTGCTCTACAAAGGCCCTTCCCCCCCAGTTGCTCAGTTTGGCCAGGTGACCAGCTCTTGAAAGAGTCCTGGTTGTGCCAAACTTATTCTATTTGAGGATTATGGATGCCACTGTACTCCTGGGAATCTTCAATTCAGGAGCACTTTTTTGTAGCCTTCCTCAGATCTTTGGGAGGAACCTGAGCTAAAATTCAGGTATTGTTGCAAAGGGTCTGAATACTTTTTTCAGTGGAACATTTCAGTTTTTTATTTTTCACAAATTTCCTATTTTTTAAGAGTCTGTTTTTATGTTGTCATGATAGGGTTCCGAGTGTAGTTTAATGGGAATAAATTTTTTTTTTTTTTTTTTTTTTTTGACCATAGCATCAGGCCACAACATAACAAAAATGTAAAAATAAAAAATAAAAAAAAAAATAAAAAAAAAACGAAGGGGGTCTGAATACTTTCTGATTGCACTGTACAGTATTGTCTATATTTTCTAAAATGTGTGATAAGTCAGCCCTGTGATTGTGACAGCCCTGTGACAGTCCAGGGTGTACCCTGCCTCTCACTGCCCCCTCAACCACCAATGGGATAAGCGGTTCAGAAAATGGATGGATGGA
Source organism: Cheilinus undulatus (assembly GCF_018320785.1). Classification (NCBI taxonomy): domain Eukaryota; kingdom Metazoa; phylum Chordata; class Actinopteri; order Labriformes; family Labridae; genus Cheilinus; species Cheilinus undulatus. Next base: position 23,776,776 of record NC_054874.1, on the reverse strand, counting down.
TGGATGACAAGTTGCTGAAGTTCCTTAATTTTTTGTGATGCAACAGCACTTTATTCATTTTTTCAGTATGTAGCTTAGTATCATTAGTCCCTTTTTAATGGCAATAATGTTGCAACATAACATACTTCATTAAGTTGCCCGGAACTTGCAGTAGGGGTGGGACATCAACACTGCAGCTCCACAGCTGCTCTCCACCGTCCAGGTGTGGCTTCAGACAAGTGACATTTTGGTTTTACTTTTGTACAACACGAAAAGGTAGGTCTGTGCCGTGGCGCTTTATATACAGTCAGTGGTGCATGCACACACTTAGTTCTTATCTTTTTGAATCACCGAGCTCTTTTTACGAGCTCTCACTAATGATGACATTCTATGAAAACACTCTCTTCCATCCTCTTATGCCATCCTTATCCTCTCACTGCTCTCCTAACAACCCCCTACCCACCTTCCTCCTCTCCCTCTCCTTTCTGGGTTGAAGTAGATGCAGAGTGAGCAGAAGGAATCCATTTTAATTGACAGGTTCCTGTTGCACTGTGGCCTGCCTATGTGCAGTGGGTAATGCATGAGGAAGCTACCTGGTTTGGTTTCCAATGAGGAACGACACTGTCAGGCGCTAATGGTGCAAGTGTGTGTGTGTGTTTGTGCATGCATGCATATGCTCGCCTCACCCTGTTTTAAATGAGCACGAGCGGTGCCAATTGTCCATCAGATGGCAGCTTATGTGTCTGAGTCTGTTAACGGACTCATTTGGCTTTGCTTATGTGCTTCAGTGGGCAGAAGTCACTGACAGCACTGAAACATGTTGCACTGGTTCCGGAAATTGTTTCTAAATCAAGCTTGTAATTTTCTGGTAAACAAAGCAAGGATAACAGATGAGTGCTTTATAGGTTCAGGTGTTGAGGTGTTAACTTTTAAAGAGGAAATAGGGAATGGAAAATGAGTGTTAGATTATAAAGAGGAGCAGAAGAGGCAGCAGAGCGGGACATTTTCTTATAAGGATATAAAAAAGAGAAAACAATACTGTTCTTTCATAGTAAAATGAATTCTCTGTCGAGGGATAAAATCTCTGCATCACACTGCACCACTGGGCTGTGCCTCAGAGTAAAAGCAGAGATAAAGCAAAGGATTTGCATAAAGCAAAAGAATAAAAGATTCATGCAACAAAAACAGTGTGATTGGCAGAAAGGAATCAGACACAGTATTCAGAGTAGTCCTGCTCATATAATGTACCATCTTTTAGTTTCCTCTGATCAATTTAATTCATAACAATTCAAACAAAGTAGAGGCCAGAGGTGAGACAACTCTTGGGAAAAGCAAAGCTTTAAAGAAGAGAGAAAAAGAGGTTGGTGATTGTAAGACTAATGATGCAAACACCAGACTCATCGTTTCCACTGAAAATGAGTTTTCCTTCCAAGGTAAGAACACTTGGACTTTGCTTTGTTGTCAATTTTTAGCATCCTGTCTTTTATTTGCCACCTAAGACAAATTCAAAAGCAAACAAAAACACTACAATAGAGAAGGAAATTGCCATTCTACTTCCCCAGACTTCTGTTTTCAATCACAAAAACATTCTCAGACTGTGGGAGTTCTGTATATTTTGTAGCCTCCGTTGTGTTCACTTACATAACATTAATTTAAAGTTAAACCACGGCTGCAAGAAAAGGAAAAAATACATTAAATTTGGGGCGAGTAATTTAAGAGAACAAAATGGTGGCAAAAATTAATACTCTGATGTTTGAACATCATTTGTGCAAACGTTGCAAATAAGCATTTTTTAAAAAGCCATTTAGTTGTGTAAACAAGTTAATTTCAGAGTTTGATTCATTTCTTTGTGTTTAGAGAAATGTGGGTTTCCACCCTCGAGTGAGTAGTCCTTTAACAGCTGCAGTTTATCCTGTAATTGAGCAGTCTATAAAGCCAAGACAGGTTGCATTTGCAGGGAGAGACAGGGAGGCTGTGCTGCCTCTAACACGTGCTTTACTTTAATTTAGTCATGATTTAGTTTGATTTTCATTCAACTTTTGTTGTTTTTGATAAGTTAACACGTGTTACTTGATAAGCATGTAAATAAAAAACACACCACTGGGGAAAAGAAGTCTGCTGTCGCCTTCCTACCACCTTCCTTGACCCTTTGGCCAAACTACACTACACTTGTGGGTTTTCTTCAACTCTCTTAAGTTTTCTTTGAAAACTTTAGAGGCAACTGAACCTATTAAACCTAAAATGGAGCCTGAGTGTGTTTTCATGGATATTATGGGAATAATTAGTTGAAGCTGTTGTTTTTTTCTGGCTAAAGCATTTGAAACACCCTAAACTGGTCAGCTGGTTTAATGTCTATTTAAAGCAAATCAGAAATTGGTCTCTAAACACACAAAGTACAGTATATACAGCTGTAAAGTAGCTGCAAGGTGCAATAAGTCTGAGAATATGTATAAAGATGGAGCAAGTTGGTGCCCTGGGGTTCCTAAGCATAGTCCCAACCTGAATGCTTGACAGGCAAAAAAAAAACCATTGAGCACTTCTATATCTTCAATACTCCTACTCAGTACAAGATAAAAAGTGCACTAAAACAAAGTCTTTGTTTTGATGAAGTGCCCCAAAATGAAAAGTGTCTTCATTTTGGGCACTTTTCCCAATTCAGACAGTGAATTCTTTTTCTTTCTTTTTACTTATATTTTATCATATCTCATTTTTAATGTTTTTTGTCTGATACTTTCTATGTCATAAATAAGCTGGCTTTTATATCTTTACATAAATTTGGGTATTCAGACAACCAAAAAAATCTGACATAAGTCAGCCCAGCCCTTAGTTCATGGCCAGCCGATGCCTGAAATAAAAACGGACAGGTCTTTACCAACACATTTCAGTTTTACCATGCCTATAAAAAGTGTTCACCTCCTTGGAAGTTTTACCCTTTTATTAATTTTATAAATCAATCATGGTTAATATAATTTGCCTTTTTTACAAAAAAGAGCCACAGTAAAACAAACCTCTAAAAAGTAACGTCGATTGAACAAAAATTTGTGATTTTAAAAAAGTGTCTGCATAAATATTCACCCCCTTTAAAGTGACTGACCTAATTCAACAGATGTCTAGCCAAGTGGTGCAAATAGTCTCGTCATTACTGAAATGGGGATCACCTGAGTGCCGTGAATGTGTCTCAAGTAATTGAAGGATAAAGACACCTGTGTCTGGAAGGTCCAGTCATGGGTTAATCTTTATTCTTGGCTACCATTACATCAAGAAGACAAAAGAACACTCCAAGCAACTCAGAGAAAAGGCAGAGGAAAAGTCTTAGTCAGGTGATGGAAATAAAAAAACAAGTCCAAGGCACTGAACACCCTCCAGAGTTTAGCTTATTTCATCATTGAGACATGGAAGGAGTATGGCATGTGTGTAAATCTGCAGTCCTAACAAACTGAGGGACTAGTTACAAACTCCAGCAGCCATGACAGCCTGACAGAGCTTGAGTAGTTTTACATAAAGGAAAGAAGTAAATTTCCAGATGTGTAAGCCTGATTGAGACCAATCTACACAGACTTTACTGTGATTGCAGCCAAAGGTGTATCCACTACAGTTAGGCTCTACAACAGAAACTGCTCAAAATAATCTGTGCAATAACTAATTTATATATATAATCTATACACGTTTGTATATATATTGTGTATATATATGTGTATATAGGTGTACATATTAATATTTCCACCAAACCCAATCTGTACATAACTGTAAATACTATTTATATTTTGTAGGACAACAATTTTATATTCCATACTTGTATTTACAAGTGCTTATGCAATACTACTTTTATTTGTATTCTATTTCTATTGTGTTTCTGTCGCCAAATACTTTTTGTTGCTGTAAACTGGAATTTCCCCTTGCGGGACTAATAAAGGAATTATCTTATTTTATCTTATCTTATCTTATCTTATCTTATCTTAAATACTGACTTGAAGGGGTGAATATTTATGCAGTCACTTATTTTACATTGCATATTTCTATTTAATTGATTTGAATCTGTTTTCACTTTGACTTTAGAGATTTTTTTTTTGTAATATCCAAATTACATTGACAATGATTGATTTATAAAATCAATAAAAGGGTAAAACATCCAAAGGGGTGAGTACTTCTTACAGGCGCTGTAGATTTTGAAACAGGTATAGAACTTTTTGAAAGCATCATACATGATTTAATGTCATAGAAAGACATATTTCATCATATACACTGTAATCTGACAGAGAAATTGTCATTTCATAAGCATCAGTAAATTTGCTAATGAATACTTACAATGGTGGTGGGCGACTTGCGTGTGTTCCTGTTATAAGAATTAATGTGGAGGAGTTTTGTGTTTACTGTATGGTTATCTGTCAATGTGCTATCCAGTGAAAATGCAGCCATTTTCACACTGAATGATGCACTGTCAACGTTATTGTTTGACAATTTTACGTACATATGAGAACTGACTTCTATAATGATTTATTTATGCAGAGCTGCAGTCAACCTTCATGGCACACTAGTCGCATATGAAATTACGCCTGTGAGTGGAAATGACACCAAAAAAATTTCAACACAGTCTTTGGCTTTATATGGCTTTATGCTGCCAGCTGAGAAAATTCAATTATTGAGCCTCCATTTGCAGTGTCATATGGGATTTAAAGAAATGATATCCCATTAAAAAAAGGAACAGCTGAAGCTTAACACCTGACTCCCAATCTGTCATTGAATTAAACAAAGCTACACAGACACAGAAAGAGTTTTGTTTTGTTCTCCTCCTCTCTGTCAGCCAGCTCTCTGAGGAGGAGCAGTCATCAGTGTTGCAGCATGTACGACATGTACCGTGGCCTCCACTTCGCTGTGACGTGACCTTTTCAGCTTCATGGGAAAGGGACCAAGCTTTGGTCACCAGGCCTCTTCCCTTGGGGTCTAAATAATAAAAAAGGATGTGAATATTTTACACCATTCTTTCTTTACACACATGCTCAGACAGACCCCTATTTCTGTGTCAGGGACATTGTTATCCATTTCCATTTTACAGTCATCGACAGTTACAGTATCGTGAAAAAGTATTTGCCCCCTTTATGACTCCTGATTTTTTTTGCATATTTATCACACTTAAATGTTTCTGATTCTCAAACCAATTTTGATACCTCGAAAGACAGCCCAAGTAAATACAAAATTCAGTTTCTAAATGATGATTTTATTTATTAAGGGAAAACAACCCAAACCTCTCCGCCCCTGTGTGAAATAGTAAATGCCCCCTGACCCTAATAACTGGTTGTGCCACCCTTGGCAGCAGTTACTGAAATCAAGCATTAGCGATAACCGGTGTTGAGTCTTTCGCAACGCTGTGGAGGAATTTTGGCCCACTCTTCCTCATAGAATTGTTTTAACTCAGCCATATTGGAGGGTTTGAGAGATTGAACTGAAGGTCACACCACAGCATCTCAACTGGATTTAAGTTCGGACTTTGACTTGGCCACTCCAAAAGCATAATCTTTGGGGGTTTTTTTAGCCATTCAGAGGTGGACTTGCGGGTGCGTTTTGGGTCGTTGTCCTGCTGCATAACCCAAGAGCGCTTGAGCTTGAGGGCACACACGGATGGCCGGACGTTCCTCTTCAGGATTTTCTGGTAGACAGCAGAATTTATTGTTCCATCAATCACAGCAAGTGGTCCAGGTCCTGAAGTAGCAAAGCAGCTCCAGATCATCACACTGCCACCACCATGTTTGACTGTTGGCATGATGTTCTTTTTATCAAATGCTGTGTTATTTTTACGCCAGATGTGACAGGTCGCACACCTTCCAGAAAGTTCAACTTTTGTCTTGTCAGTCCACAGAATATTTCTCCTAAAGTCTTGGGGGATCATCAAGATGTATCTTTGCAAATGTGAGATGAGCCTTTGTGTTCTTTTTTGTCAGCAGTGGTTTTGGCCTTGGTGCTCTCCCATGATGCCATTTTTGCTGTGCGTCTTTCAGAGTCATGAACTCTGACCTTAACTGAGGCCAGTGAGGCCTGCAGTTCTCTGGATGTCATTCTGGATTCTTTTGTGACCTCCTGGATGAGTCGTCATCACACTCTTGAAGTCATTCTGGTTGACCCACCCCTCCTGGGAAGGTTCACCACTGTTCCCAGTTTTCTTCATTTTATGGATAACGGCTCTGACCGTGGTTCAATACCGCTACCACTACCGATATAAGGGAATAAAATATTCCAATAGCCAATTTATCAGTGGATTTAATTTTTACATCCTTTTAAAAAAAATAATTAATAAATGATACAAATAACTAGACAGAGAACTGATAATTTGTCTCTATGCTTCTTATTGTGGTGGTAATTGGTGTTGGTGTGAGGTGCATCATACTGAGGATACTGTGATGTTTTGCCAACTCTACTCACATGCACCAGAGGGTCAAAATTTTAGGAACACCTCCTACAACAACAGCAACACTCACTTTAATCTCAGTTATAAACATAAAGAAGAATGAATCATCTCTCTGACAGTAACAACATTTACAAAGTTGCCATTAACTGAGTATAATTCCTGGTAGACTTGTTGTTACTGGTGTGCATTACATTGAATATCAGTAAGTGTATTTATAAATGATGAGTTATGTATTATCTGAATGTAATAGGTAAGTGGACGAGCACTGTCTTAAAAGTCACTGGTAAAACGTTTTAAAATGTGCCTTTCTGATGTCCTCTAAACGTGCATTCTCATTTTCTCTTCTTTATCTTTCTGAACTGTGAAGTCATTATGATTCAGACTCTGATCAGAAACACCAGCAACTCTAACACTGAACTTCTTTAAATTATTATTCTTTTATTTATTTATTTATTTTTAATCAATTATTGGATTGTTTCTGCTGCTAGCGGCTAATGCTATCTGCCAAACTGCCTGTTCTGTATCGCACAAAGCATTGTGACTGGGCTTTTTCAACAAAGGGCAGGCTGGCCCATGGGTACATCATACTCTGTCAAACTGCACATGTCTCAACACTTAGATCCTTGAGGAGACGGCCTGAATAGCTCACAATGGAGAGACCAAGACCCTGTGATGTGACCCTCTGTGTCACTGCAGACAGGAACTGCTTTATATCCTTGTTGCTGTGATTTACAGACATGCTTCATTCTTAAATCCTCAGTTTATCAGATTTATCAACCTATGATGTTAGAACACAGTGTTTGTGTTTTTGTGTTTACTGCTGATAAATATGTATGGCTGTGTGAAGTAGTTGCTCTATATTTTGGAGGTCAGTGACCAAAGTCAAATGTAAACTCTGCATCTATGGTCACATTTTTTTTTTACTCTATTTCTAAAAGAGATAGAGATATGTTTGACATAGACATGCTGCTGCTGTTCTCTGTGTTTTCTCTTGTGTCATCTTGTGGCTCTTTGTTCATTTCCTGTTTCTGTGTGAGAGTCAGTCATCTGTCTGTGGGTATACCTTTGTTAGTCCTGTGTGATTTTGTCCAAGTGTGATGTCTGTTGTGTGGAGGTCTGTGGTTGGCTGGTGGAGCGGGGCTGGCACAGCGCTGAAGATTCAAATATGGCAGCCTCTGGTTACTCTGTGGCTCCTCTGACAGCAGCACTCTGTTTGTTCCCCGACCTCCAAAACTTAGTCCTTGTTGTTAAGAATTGTATTTTTGCGGCGTTATTGCCTGTAGGTTTACTAAAGCTGTTTTTTTTTCTTCTTAAAACAGCCCTCCAGGCTTCTCTAAGATGTACTTTTTAAATAAAATATCCCACTCTACCCTCACTGAAACACTGGCACAAAATTCAGCAAGTAGCATGTGTATTTTAAATAAGAATATTTTGGTTTATTTTTTTCAGACCCTGACATGAGTTGTCACTAACCAAAGGGAGAAAAAGAAGACTGGGGACCAAAACCATGACTCTGAATGAATACCAATGTGTTTCCTTCTAAGTAAAAGTGTTAAAGGCAACACTCCATGTTTCTCTATACAATGTGTGTGGCTTTTAATTCTTCAAGGCAATAGATTTGCCCAGGACGTTGATGAGAAAATGTTAACATACAGGAAACAACGATTCATGCATTTTGATGGAAATTCCAATTAAACTACTACAAATTAATTGTCTGACAGTTTGCCCTGAGCTTTGATGCCCTGAAGCAGTTTTCCCTCTTACCCCTGATGTAGACACAGCCTCTCTCTCTCTACCCTCAGAGGAAACCAGGAGGCGATGATCATTAATTTTTTCCCCACATTTTCATTTGCCCCTCTGAACTGTGTGAGCTGCGCACACTAGACACCAGAGAGTAGCTGTGACATTAGCATGTCTGTGTGGTGGGGATATCAGAATGAGGAGGGGGACTAGTTCCTGATCTGAGCCCCCCTCTTCTCCATGGACTCTGCCTCCACAATGACTTTGAGTCTCTGATCTCCTCAGTTTTTGCCACAAAGCAGAGCGATCTCTGTGAGACTGACATGTAAGTGTAAATAAGATATTCTTATATTCCTGTGTGCCTTTTCTTCGAATGACACAGTGAGGTCTTAAAGTGTTAAAGTGAAGAGTTTTTCATGGCAATGAAACACAAGAAATATCTGCAATATCGCTATCACACTATTTTTTGTTACTTTTTAAGCCTGAAACTATGGAAGCCCTAAAAGGACCTTCATTTTAATGTTAATCTAAGTTTTTTGTCTCAAGAAGTTGCCTATTTGATTCATTATCTCAGGATGATGCTTGTCTCGCTAAAATAAGATGTTAAGTTAGATTTTGTCAAGATCCTGACAAATTCCTTGCCATCATTGTTTTCCAAGAACAATGGGATAAATAAGTCGAGATCTCAGGAAAAAAAAAAAATCCTATACAGGGACAACAGCGTAAAATAATATGTATAATGTCCACCGGGGGGGCACCAAAATTTACACAAGCTGAAAGTCCCTCACAGATGCTTTAAAATCATCATGCTGCTGTTGTCTGCACAGCTTAATGGTATCATGCATTTGCATAATTTACATTTAATAGCAGAGCAAAGCAGCTGCAGCATTATCTCACTGACCTTCACAACCTTTCTAAAGAAATTTCTCAAGCTGCTTCAGTTGATATGAAAGTTTTAAATAGTTTTGAAAAGTTTTGTTTCAACTATAAAAGCTTGAACATGCCAGTATGAGGAAGGATCTAAATCACAAGACACAGTGGATGATTGGTAGGGATGATGTAATAATCGGCGCCAGTTAATTATTAATAATTTTATAATGATACAATATTTATGATAAAATCTTAGCAGATAAAAACCATCCATAATAAAGGTGTTGGTTTACTTCATCACATTCTGAAACAGTAGGTGGCGTTGCGGTATGTGAGCCGCCAATAAGCTCCAGAGAAGAAGACAGAGAAGCCTGAGCTGCAACATGGCAACAGAACGGGAGTTTTTCATTGTTTCAGAGCAGGATAACATGATTGTGTTTGTGAAACGTGCTCTGCAAAGATCCTGAAGGGAGGAAAAAAGTCCTCAAGTTTTAACACAGCAGATTTCATAAGTTACATAAGAGTCATAATCCTAATGATGGACTATAAACAGAATGTCATGTCAATCTGCCGATCATTTTGCGGTCTGCAGAGCAACAATGATGTGTCCTTCGTGAACGAACCGGCAAAAGGAGCCAAATCTTTCAAGTGAACGATGAGAGCCAGATTCCATTTAAAAGCTGTTTTATATTCTTATTGTTTTTATCAGTATTATTCCAATATATTTTGCGTGCGTCTGTGTGTTATTTGATTGATTAGTAGGAATGAATTTTTCTCCTCACTGCTCTACCTCAGGCAAACCACACATTAGGGGCATGAGCTTGATGGCGTTACAGTGTTTTATATCATGTGTGTCATACAGCCTAGCCAGTGAGCAGATATCATCTGACCCATTATGTTTTTTCAAGAGACAATATAGAATACTTTGAAAAATGATAACATGATATTTTCATTCATTCAAAATTAAGCAGGATTGGCATAAAACACCAGCACAAATATCAATTGTATTTCATGACATTGCTAAATTTGGCCGGTCAAAAAAAAAATTTAAAAAAAAAAGCTAAACTGGTACCAAAATAAGGAGCCGTTTGAGAACTGAAAGAGCCTGAATCACTAAAAGGAGCCTGAATTCCCATCACTACAGAGCGCTTCCAGGAAGTGATGTTGTGAAAATAATGACCACACGATAATGACCGTCTACTCTGCTGTTACACATCGTCTAGTGCTCTCTATTGGAGAAAGTGAACACTTTATTATCTAACCAACATATCTCTGGCATTGGGCCAAAACCTTGTATCTCCATTTTTCACATTTTTTTTCAATATGTCAGGGCTGCTGGTCAACATTTGCATCTGTCTGTTTATTAAAACAAATTTTAACCACTCACTGTTGCATTATCGGAAAAATACAACAATTTGTACTTAACTATTTCAGATGTTAGTTCATGTTGTACTTTGGTACACAAATGTACTAGTTACATTTTAAAAAAACAATAACAGTCAAAAAGTTAAAACTGTTTTCTGTTTTATGATGAAAGCCTGAGCACGAGTGAGGTCAGTTGGAATTGGTTATAATTATCTTTGATCACTACATATTAATCTATCTAACCTCCAGATACTCATAAATACATTAAATAAACTTCCTTCAAAAGTAACACTTGAGAAAGAAATGATTAGTTATTGGTTATCAGCCATCAGCAGTAGGTAATTATCAGCTGTTGGTATTAGCACCAAAAAATACTTATCATGCATCACTTATTAACTGTGATTTTGTATTTCACAACACATTCTGAAAAGAAAAGAAGTCTCAGATACAGTCAAAATGCTCTTGTTCACACTCAGCATCACCAGAAACTAGCTAAGAGCTTAATCCTGACAAAGCTTAGTGGCAGCTTGAGGTCTACAGAAATGTCCTGCCAGTGTTTCTCTTGTTCATATTTTGTGATTGGTGGGGAAAGACACATCAGCCAACTTTAAAATCAGAGGGGCATGCATCAGCTCACAAACTGTGAGGATTTCTGTACAATGTAAAGCCAACCTCAGTCAGGTCTCTGACTTTATCAATCTATTGCTTTACGGTTGTGATAATCAATATGCATGACAGGACTAAGATGCATAAATTCAGAAAACCCACATGCTGTTTTCAGGCAAATCCAAAAACAAACTTTGTAACTTGAAAGGACTTATTCATTGAAAACAAATCTCCCCAGCTGACAAAGTAAGGGGAAAGTAACTCAGACTGTCCCAAAGGTAGGAAAATGGGGCTTAAATCAGGGAACAGATGCAGGCTTAGTTGGAGGGCTGATGAAAAATGGGAAGCCTGGCCAACAACACCACTTTCTAATTGCCAAACTGCTTGAAAGCTGTGACACTTGGGTCCATATATGGCAGTATGCTGAATCATTAATGTACAGGAACATCTGGAGGTGCTTTAGGTCTGATAAGGATTTCTGTATGAGGGCCTGTAAGCACCCCATCAATGAGAGCAGCACAGGCCAAAGGCCAGACTTCTCTCTCTCAGAAAGCTAAATGGTATTCCTGCCGAAGAGGTCCAAAATATCCTCTTAGGTTTCATTCAATTTAACACTCCTTTCAAGTGTGACACAACTGCACGTAGACTTCATTAACCATGACAAAGACAGAGCAGGTCATGTCTTTCAAACCAAAGCTTCCTCTTGATGTGCTCAAAGAGAGATGTGCTGCACATGTTGTTGAACTCTGCTGTTCCTGATTCACGTAGTTGCTCCTGAAACCTTAGCTAAGTGAATGCAGATGTGGTGAAATGGTGCTGTGTGGAAAATGTTGGGGGAAAAATGAGATAGACAGAGACAAATTGTTATGGCCCCAGAACCATATGTGACCTTGAAATTGTGTAACTTTTATGTGTTTAATTCCTAAAAATAACACCTCTGGATTGTTGTGTAACATGCAAGAGCTCACCAGAAAATATAAATACATGCAATGATATTACAGGTATATTACAGCTTCTCACAGGCCCAGAGGTGAAGTGATAAATTCATTCCATATAAGCATTTTAGTACCCAGCCATTAGCACCCACCAAATGAAGTCGTTTTTAGCGCCTCAACCAGCCACGGTAGGGCATAAACGAAAGCAATGTTACAATGCCATTTATCAGACGCTTTTGTCCAAAGCGACTTATATCTGAGAGTAAAAACAAAAAAAGCAAAGCTCTAGACAGAAGCAAACAACATCGCTAAATGCCACAGAGTGCTTTAAGTCAAATCAAACACAGGTGCTGCCATGCAGTGCTAGGCAAAAACAGCAAAGTGAATTCAATCAATCAATCAATTCCTTTATTGGAATTGCAATGTAACCAAGGTAATAGTGATTTGTGGAGGAAAGAACTTAAACTTTATAAACTTTATGTTGTCCTGGAGTCAATTTTGACCCATTTTCAAACTTTTGAGAACATAAATATGGATATATATTTTTTATAAATGGCCAGGAAATAACATGGATGGTTCCCTACCACACCCTTTGCAAATACCTTTTATTATCAGTACTTACTTTCAATTAAAGGGGTGTAATAAAACTGTAAGCCTGTTGTCTTCAGGTCAGGTCAGGTATGGAAGCATATACCATTTCAGCACTTCATCATGTCAACCTTGGTCCTGTACTGCTCTGGCCTCCTGATGGCCATATTCTAGGCCTGCGACTGGCCCATGCCCCATCTCTCCAGGTATTCCAACTGCCCCTTCAATGACACACATGGTGTCTGGACCAGCCCATCAGGTCCTGGGTACCCAGTATGTGATTTGTTTTATTGTTTATTTGTTTAAAAGGATCCCCATTAGTTGCTACCAAAGGTAGCAACTAGTCTTCCTGGGGTTCCTCATCAGCCAACATTACATAAAATATTTAAAATAATTCAGACATTTTAGTCCTCATACAGTCCTACTCACCCACAAGCAAAACCCCATAGCACAGTCAGCCCCTAACATCAACCCTTCCCCAAACACCACCAACTACAGTAGATTCCATATTAAGTAAACAGAAGAAACAGTGAAGCACAATTTGATACATTTTCCTTTGCAAGAATATCACCCAGGCAATACTTTCCGTTCAAACACCCAGTTAATGATAATGATTATGACATTAAAAATATAACAGTAGCAGAAACATTACTATCAGCAGAAAATTTCCTGCTTTTAGAGTTCATGTTCGCCTTGTATACATATATTTCCTAAGTTTATTTTTAATATATATTTTACAATTGGACCTTTTAAAAGAACATGGTAATTTATTCCCCAGAATTGAGGCCCCAAACAGACCAGTTTTCTGCATAGCACAAGTTCTAGACATGGGAACTACAACATGACAGTGTGAGACCTGCCTTGTAGTATGACTGCGTATAGTACTGATATATGAGACACTATATTGCCAAAAGTATTCACTCACCCATCCAAATAATTGAAATCAGGTGTTTCAATCACTTCCATGGCCACAGGTGTATAAAATCAAGCACCTAGGCATGCAGACTGTTTCTACAAACATTTGTGAAAGAATGGGTCACTCTCTGGAGCTCAGTGAATTCCAGCGTGGTAATGTGATAGGATGCCTCCTGTGCAACAAGTCCAGTCGTGAAATTTCCTTGCTCCTAAGTATTCCACTGTCAACTGTCAGTGGTATTATAACAAAATAGAAGCGTTTGGGAACAACAGCAACTCAGCCACAAAGTGGTAGGCCACGTAAAATGACAGAGCGGGGTCAGCGAATTCTGAAGCCCATAGTGCACTGAGGTTGCCAACTTTCTGCAGAGTAAATCGCTACAGACCTCCAAACATCATGTGGCCGTCAGATTAGCTCAAGAACAGCACGTAGAAAGTGTCATGGAATGGGTTTCCATGGCCGAGCAGCTGTATCCAAGCCATACATCACCAAGTGCAATGCAAAGCATCGCATGCAGTGGTGTAAAGCATGCTGCCACTGGACTCTAGGGTGGTGGAGACGCGTTCTCTGAAGTGACAGATCGCACTCTGATGAATGAGTCTGGTTTAGCGGTTGCCAGGAGAACAGTACTTGTCTGACTGCATTGTGCCAAGTGTAAAGTTTGGTGGAGGGGGGGTTAAGGTGTGGGGTTGTTTTTCAGGAGCTGGGCGTGGCCCCTTAGTTCCAGTGAAAGGAACTCTGAATGCTTCAGCATACCAAGAGATTTTGGACAACTCCAAGCTCCCAACTTTGTGGGAACACTTTGGGGATGGCCTCTTCCTGTTCCAACATGACTGTGCAGTGCACAAAGCAAGGTCCATAAAGACATGGATGAGAGAGTTTGGTGTGGATGAACTTGACTGGCCTGCACAGAGTCCTGACCACAACCCGGGAGAACACCTTTGGGATGAATTAGAGTGAAGACTGAGAGCCAGGCCTTCTCGTCCAACATCAATGTGTGACCTCACAAATGCACTTCTGGAAGAATGGTCAAAAATTACCATAAACACACTCCTAAACCTTGTGGAAAGCCTTCCCAGAAGAGTTGAAGCTGTTATAGCTGCAAAGGTTGGACCAACGTCATATTAAACCCCATGGATTAAGAATGGGATGTCACTTGAATTCATCTGCAAGTCACGGCAGGTAAGGGAATACTTTTGGCAATATTGTGTATCTTACTGTAAAGACTTTTTGGCTTTGCCGTAGTGCTTATGCTACGAAAAAAGGCTAAGAGATTCATAAATAGTCTATCCTCAACTTTTAGCCAGGAAAGAGTCTCATGCATACTATCTATGCTTGTCCTTAAAGAATAGCACAGGGCTAAGCGTGCAGCTTTGTTTTGCGCAAGTTGGAGTTTGTGTAGAT